>NC_092574.1:11680212-11989962 GCF_037975245.1 Apostichopus japonicus | reverse complement strand
AGCAAGCTGCCGTTGCCTCTCGGTTTCCAAATTGAAGTGAATCGAATTGAGTTAAAATACATTAGTCCGTCGACACCGACTAAGCTACGATTATGGCGTAAATCGGGTGTCCGTTTCGTTCTTAGTCCATGGGTTAAAATACCTTAGTCCGTCGCCACCGACTAAGCTGCGATTATATTTTCCTTAGTCAGTGTAAACTAACTAAGAAGCAGCGATGAAACGAAGATTTTTGCTAGTCCGTGTGCATTGACTAACGTTACAGACTAATTTAACGTTAGTCCGTAGCAATATTGACTAGTTTATTTTTTCAGTGTAATGTATAAATACTTATACGTGGGAAATCCATTCTCATTGTGGTACCGAACTGATTAGTTCTTTGTTCCTGGTCACAAGTCATGAAGCAGACGTTACGTCACAGTTGATTAAATCATTCTGTCACTCATAATGTTGCATGAGAAAATAATTTTAATGTAACTTCTATTTGCCTTTAGTTGGTGGATGGTGTAGCACAGCACAACCGAGATATCAACATATTGGGAGACAACTGGTTTGATGAATATATAGGCTGTAGCTTGTACCTGGAGACCACCGTATATGAAGAAGCCACTGGTCATTTTGAGAATGCCTCTGATACATCAGTTAAGATTGTCAACAGCCCCTACATCTTCAGTCGGGAGAGGACTGTGCAGTATTTCAAGAAGGGTTTGCCATTTCAAGTGAAGGTACAACTATGACTTAGTGTGGATAACCTTATAATGAGTTCTAAGCAACTCTCATTATAAGATTAGCATAGAGAGAGAGAGAGAGAGAGAGAGGCGGAGAGAGAGGATGGGGGAGGGGGGGAAGACTGTTAAGAAACTGCTTGTTTTCTGTATCTTAAAAATTAAAATTTAATTTGTGACCTTACGTCAGTCTTAGGAGAATAAAAGAAACCCCGGTAATGTATACAGTATGATTGACATTAATTTATCAACATTATCATTTTACTTATGTATAATCAACTTTTTTCTTAAGTTCCATACCGCTCAAAATTATGTTGCGTTTGTGTAATGTTTACTTCTTGTTCCATGGACTGAGTTAACGTATACAAATTAAAATTTAATTTGTGACCTTACGCCAGTCTTAGGAGAATAAAAGAAACCCCGGTAATGTACAGTATGATTGACATTAATTTATCGACATTATAATTTTACTTATGTTAATCAACTTTTTTCGTAAGTTCCAAACCGCTTAAAATTCTGTTGTGTTTGTGTAGTTGTTTACTTCTTGTTCCATAGACTGAGTTAACGTATACAAATGGTCGGCCGGCACCACTGGTACCTGTAAGAGTGGTCGCAACTGGCAAATTATCCGACAACACGCTTGTAAGTCTACGAGATGAACATCATAATATTAATGACGAAGAGAGAGAGATCACAGACAACACGGATCGCCAAGGAGAGGTTAACTTCAACCTTTACGTGCCAACCAATTGCGAAGAAATCACCGTTAATGTAAGCAATATTGAAGTGGGCTTTTGTTAATTACAATCGTGTTAGGCCACAAAAGGACTTATAAAATTCTACGTCATTATGACGAAATGTTTTTTGTATTAACATCATAACAGTTAGGATCACATACGATTTTACCGCATTTTCTCGTCCGCGGTTGGGCGTTGAATATATAGAAGTGCTGAATTATTACTATACGTTAGTCATGCACCGTAATACACCCATGGACTACCAGCAATAAATGTACTATTCTATGAGGTAACTAAGAGTGCTCCGGAACACATCACTGTACGTAATCCACCCATGGACAACCAGCAATGAATGTACTATTCTATGAGGTAACTAAGAGTGCACCGAAATGCAACACACTTTACGTAATCCACTCATGGACTACCAGCAAATGAATGTATTCTTATATGAGGTAACTAAGAGTGCACCGCAACACACTATACGTAATCCACTCATGGACTACCAGCAATGAATGTACTATTCTATGAGGTAACTCAGAGAGCACTGTAATGCAACACACTATACGTAATCCACTCATGGACTACCAGCAATGAACGTATTCTTATATGAGGTAACTAAGAGTGCACCGCAATATACGTAATCCACCCATGGACTACCAGCAATGAATGTACTATTCTATAAGGTAACTCAGAGTGCACCGCAACACACTATACGTAATCCACTCATGGACTACCAGCAATGAATGTACTATTCTATGAGGTAACTAAGAGTACACTGAAATGCAACACACTATACGTAATCCATGGATAATGAACTATGTTCTAGTAGTATGTGATATAGCTCATAATTATGCAAAATATAACTCACTGCGGATAATTAATTGTGTTCTAGTATCAGGTATAACTCAAAGTAGAATAAAATACACCTCACTGTTGAATGAATGTTTTCTTAGATGCAGTAACTCAGAGTGCACCGAAATGCACATCACTACGAATAATGAAGTGATTTCTATAGTAGCGAGGTATAACACAGAGTACAACGAATACACCTCACTGTTGAATGAATGTTTTCTTAGATGCAGTAACTCAGAGTGCACCGAAATGCACGTCACTACGAATAATGAAGTGATTTCTATAGTAGCGAGGTATAACACAGAGTACAACGAATACACCTCACTGTTGAATGAATGTTTTCTTAGATGCAGTAACTCAGAGTGCACCGAAATGCACATCACTGCGAATAATGAAGTGATTTCTATAGTAGTGAGGTATAACTCAGAGTACAACGAATACACCTCACTGCGAGCAATGAATGTGTTCAGGTACCCATGCATGATGTGGCACAGAGAGCAATGTTTTATTTTTCTCTCATCAGCTCGTCACATTTGATCAAGACTTAATAGTACCAGGAGCAGAAGAAATGAACAGCAACGCCGAATTGACCTTTGTACTTAGACCTTATGAAAGCCCAGGGGATGGCAGAGAGTATCTCGTCATACGAACGCCGGATCTAGAAGTTATCAGAGTATGTTTTTTTTTTTAATACAAAATCTGCACTGCCATGAACCCACGCAGAAAATGTATTAATGTCGCAATTATTCAATGTGTAAACCAGTCTGTATATGCTTGAGCATGGAGTCTTGTCTTCACGTGAGTGACAATGGTCAGCGCACAACTAAACGGTGACGTATTTATTCTTTATTTGGATATATTTTCATTTTCTGATACTTACATGTATATTTATAATATCTTTGTTCCTTGGCACATGATCATATAACTGGTGTAAATGGTATATCATATGACTATAACAATATGTAACGTAGTCGTATCCTTGACAACATGGACAAAACAATTTCTGAGGCTTCAAAACATCCGTCCATGCACTAAGAACGTACTTGCATAAAATGATTGGATATTGATTTATAACGTAAGGTCGTAGCTCATCTCGTGTCTGGTAATAACAGAAATGTCATAAACCTGAGACGTATTTCATTGTCGGAATGAGTTATTTTCATATTCTATGTTAAATGATGTTTTGTTTACTGACCTGCAGTGATTAACTATGAAATATTTCATATTTTTTTAGTATGGAGATACTTTCAACCTGGACCTTTTTTTGGAACGACAAGGAAATGATATTTTAATCCATGTTTACGTAAGTGCTATAACTAAATCATATATATATATATATATATATATATATATATATATATATATATATATATATATATATATATATATATATATATATATATATATATATATATATATATATATATATATATATATAAATATATATATATATATATAAATATATATATATATATATATATATATATATATATATATATAATCCCGACATTCCTAACAATATATTCAACATAAATTGGGCCTAGCCTATGCCAAATTCATACAGACTAATAATACAACAGTTACGCATGCGAGAGACATTACTTACGGCTCTTTATCGGTCCCTTGTAAAATCTCTTTGAAACAAACTAATAACATTTACTAGGTACGTAATATATTTCGCAAACAAAAAAATAATGTAACTTGTTAGAAAAACTAATACTTGTGTATGTGCTTAAAAAGCTTCACAAGTGCCAGCATTTGGCATTTGCAGCACCTTCAAAAATCGAAAAAGAAGGACACCCCTCCCCCGTGTAGTTTTAAACGCCAACTAAATATTTCGAGCTTCCTTAAATTGTTATGTCGGACGTGAAAGTATTTTATTTATGGCTGTTTCACTTCCATTAATGATCAATATTTTGTATCTCATTCGAGATTCAGGCTTTTCTCATTTAGTTGTTTAACTGTAATATATAGGTTTAGGATATGACTGAAACTTGTTGACATGTTTTTAAGATAAACACTTAATTTAGCAGATATATACCATCATAATCTTCCTTTTTTTGTGTGACAGGTAATTGCGAGAGGTAAGATTATCCATGATGGAAGCAAGCAGGTTGGAAATATTGACGGATACCAAATCACTGTCACACCGGAAATGATACCGAGCGCCCGAATCGTCGCTTACTTTATTGGGGAAAACAACCATATCATAGCAGATTCTGTGAGAATTGAAGTCCGAAGAGAATGTCATAATCAAGTAAGTTATACTTAAACGGATATCTGCTGCATATCTACGTAAAAGAAACAAATTACTAAAATGATGCTTGAAAATCCAACTTTAATAAACATCAGAGATACACATTACATTACACAATAATTTATATCTCATTAATAATCATGAGTG
The DNA here is from genome assembly GCF_037975245.1 of Apostichopus japonicus. Taxonomy (NCBI): domain Eukaryota; kingdom Metazoa; phylum Echinodermata; class Holothuroidea; order Aspidochirotida; family Stichopodidae; genus Apostichopus; species Apostichopus japonicus. Next base: position 11,985,247 of record NC_092574.1, on the reverse strand, counting down.
GATGCGGCTTAATGGAAAGTCGTCGAAATAAGCTTGAACAAGGTATATCAACAGACACAAGTTGAATCAATGTCATACTTGGGGGAGAGATACCCTATGATGCTTGACTTGTAGCGACAATACATCGTGAATGACATGTGATTTCTACATTCATTTCTACATGTGTTTCTCATACATTTCTAGGTGGTTAGTCTATGTAATAACATACATGTCTAATCGCCACTAAGCTTGCCGAAATGTATGAACTGGGTGTTTGGATTCTGGGGCTTATGAATATACATATATAATTTAATCATAGCACGAAAACCGACGTATGACAATTTAATTCGACATATGTCGATTTTTTTATCAAATCCATGGTGTCTGAGCGAGGAGTATGGGTGATTGGAAATGCGAGACTCATGGACATGACCAACAGAGATGCTTCGTGCCAACATACCGCCCACCCCCCCCCCCACCGCTACTACCCAGTTGTTGAACGGCTTAGCGACGTCCATGCAGGCTAGAATATAACATCACATTAGTTTCTTTGTGATGTTATCAGAACAGATATGTATAATGTTAAGATTACTGATACCAATATTCTGATGCATAAATATTTCACAAAATTTTTCTCAATACAGGTTACCGTAGGACTTGTGGATATTGACAGAAGATCTTTTGGAGAAGCCGCGGAACCGAATAATCCAGTCCATTTTCGAATAACTGCTGAACCTGGTACCGATGTATCATTGATCGCCGTAGATAAAGCAGTCCTCCTTTTGAGAGATTTTCACAGGCTAACTAGTAAAAAGGTAACGATTGTAAGAAGACTATGTGGCAATTAGGTAACTAAAGGTCATACTTTACATAGTCTGATACACAATACAAAGCTCTATACGTTATTTAGAGGTTTTAATGTTATGTATGAAATGGAGACCCTTTTATCTCGCTAAGCCTGACAACCGCTCTTCCGATAACGTATACCATGTGGTGATCCCCCCACTCGCTTCTCAAAAAAAAAAAAACATTTTTCATGTGAACCGTTGGTCTGGTTACTGAGAGGGCCATAATACGCTGCAATTATCAACCATTTACAAAATATTATTGCTTTTATAGGGAGCATAGAGAAGGTTAACAAAACGATGAGATAATTACAGTCAATATGTACCCCAAAACGTTTTATATTTTCACTTAGATGTTTTCAACAATGGACGCACAAGACACTGGATGCGGTCCAGGTGGTGGAATGACCTCCGAACACATTTTCAAGGTATTGGAAGAAAAATTGACTTATTAGAAACAAAAAAGGCAATTTCGTTAAACTAGTAACTGATTCCTAACCACACACGGAAGGATTCCAAACGCATTGTTGACTTGTCCGTCCCAGTTCGGAGGTTTAATATTGAACTAACTATGAACACGCATTTCAAATGTTTGCTACGAATATACTACCTGTATTATTTGTTATTACAGAATGCTGGTGTAACAGTAATGGCCAGTGATGGACCACTCAACGTCGGTGATCGAGAAGGTCTGAGAAACTTTTAACTTGAAACTTCACTGCATGCATGTCTAAAATCACTATCGTTAATATCTGAAATGAACCATTATGTCAACATTAACAATAGTAAGGATCATGATGATGATGATGATGATGATGATTATATATATATATATATATATATATATATATATATATATATATATATATATATATATATGTATATATATATATATATAAATATATATACATATATATACATATATATATATATATATATATATTTATATATATATATATACTTCGAGTTGTTTAGAATAGTGTTTGATCTCCTCCAATGGGATTCAAACCCAGGCTTATATGCGGATACCTTATAAAACGAGGCTATTGACACTTTTCCTGTAAGGATTGCTATAATTCCACTGTATGCTTTTGCTATCTGTATCCAACAATGCAAGTTCTGTTGTGGTGACATATTCTTTAGAAATCAATCATGATGCTTACCAACCTGAAATCATTTGTGTAAGCTGCAGCCTCATCTCGAAAGAGATGCTTTGAACAGAACTATCTCAAATGAAATGGAAATAATCGAACAAGGCAAACGAATATATAGACCTATATATTTGAAACGGTAATGGGTCGCAAAACACAGAACAATGAAAAAACTTCCAGCCTCAATCGGGATTCGAACCTGGGCCTCCTGCATTATATGCAAACACACTAATCAACCTTAGGCTATGAACACTTTGTCAGTTCAGAGGATCGAAACCAGTAAAAAATATTTACAACTATAAAACTTAATTTGATCTTGATAGGTACTCACTGTGTAGCTGATGCCAACAGCCGTAGAAGACGGTCCCTTGAAGAATTACGTGAGTTTATTGAATTTGTATCTTTGTGTATATTCCTTATACACACTTTCACTTAAAATCTGCCACTACATGAAGAAGCGAGCCCACGGTCGTCCGCGCGCAAGTAATTCCTCAGTAGGTTGAGTGACATCGACTGGACGGGCGAGTGTGTGTACGGGGTGGGGAGGGGGTAGTACATCACATGGATCTCAGAACCATATGTAGGGGTGCCGGGGTCTATATACAAGCCTCTCCTAAACAGTATTGCCTAACTGTGTCGTTTACCACAGAGTATTGACCAGTCCCTCAGAGCACAAGGTATATAACAACTCTTGGCATCTAAGTACTGTCTAGAAATTAATATGATCAGTTTCTATAATCTTCTGGCTTGTCTCTATACTGCAGATGTATGACAGTTTAAAGTGTCTTGGTGAATGGTAGAGTTGCTTACAAAGAGAGGCGTCTTAAACAATTTCGAAACAAAGAGAAACTAAACCCCACCCCACACTACCAAACAAGAGCTAACTTTACACTGGCAACACACAGTGATTATGTAGTAGACAGGTGTAACTTCATTCAGTAGAGATTATACAGAGCATGAAATAACTTAGATTACTTTAATCATTTAAAGGAAAACTAAAGCAAATATATTTGCTGGATTCCTTGTAATGGAATCCCGGAAGGGAAAAGCACGGTCAACTAACACCTTTCTCTCGCCGAATACTTAAAATAACTGACCTAGGAATTACTTATGACGCTCATCAAACAAGGCCTTACATTATCGTGGGCTAAAGCCCACCAAAGACTACACATGGACCAGTGTGCTCCTCTTCAGCAGAGCAGTAAGGCTATTAGACACGGAGTCACTGAATCCTGCAAACATGACTATATGTATTGAACACCAATGAAGGGATAAGGGAAATGTAAAAGAGTAAAAGGGCGGGGTGTTGGATATGTCATACAGGGGGACAAACATACAGCACTCGCTATAGACAAATAAAAGGGGTTCTAAGCTATACTTTAAATAAACACGAAGTCCAGATACGAAGTCACTAATCCTGTGAAAATAATAACCTCTAGATATTCTTTGCTCTGGTTGAATTTCATCCAAACATACAGTTGAAGAATTTGGCAACGACGAAAGAAAGATATTTGCCTGCTCAAGCGGACACCGCCGACGCCTTGGAAGTGGCTCATGTAATGAGACGTCGGAAAAATTCCAGCGACTTGCTCGGAAAAAATTTCCTGAGATGACAGAAGATGTCGGCGATGAGTTAAGTAGAATTTGTATCGCCTGCTGTAAGAAGGCTGAGAGTGACGAATCCCGTGAGCGAAATATTGGTTTCGATTTTGCAGCTTTTGCTGATATTGATCCGTTCGATGATGGGTCAGTTCGATTCGATTTTCCAGAGTCATGGGCCTTTGACTTGGTTCACGTCGACTCGTAAGTATGAATCTACTTCGTGTAGCATTATTGAGTACTAAATTTGGATGGTTTACATGAGAAAATTAGAAATATGCGATGCTGGATAAGCTTGAATGATTTCTATCTGTTTATCCATAGTGTAACTCTGCGTTAACATGTATGGTTAGCCAAATTACAGGTCATGTTATATTTGACATTAGTCAATCGAAAATATTTCATATGTCCTCCAACTCTGAAACAGGAACCGTTTATACCCGTTTTCTCTTTTTGATGTTTCTTTATAAGAGAGAAATTTCCTTACACTTAAGCGATGATAACGTGCATATACAATCCTTTCCCCAACAGTAACGCATCAGTTTATCTGGGGTACATCCTACCTGGAAGTATAACTACATGGTCCATACAAGCGTTTGGTCTTCATGAGAATTTCCCAATGTGCGTCATTGAACCAACAGAGCTGGTGGTACGGTCTGATCTTTTCATTCAATTGCTACTACCGTATTCTGTGAAAAGGAATGAACACGTGGAAATCCAAGCAGTCGTGTTTAACTATGGCAGAGAAGATGTGAAGGTAAGATCTTGTAGTTCTAACTACAGACTCATGACAGGTATTTCAATCTCAAATTATTGGATATAAAAACATTCAATCAGAAATTTACATTTAGACTGTCGGAGTTCCTGGCAAATGCGTAACGAGGAGCATGAGAGTCCCGGCTCCTGGCCCAAAGGGGCCCCTTATCAGGAGGTCCAAGCAAGGGCGGCTGCACAAATGTTCACGAGGGGGGGGGGGGGTCAGTAGGTCATGGTGCAACACACTACTTGATACTATCTAAGTATCATTTTTTTCCAGCCGGGGGGGGGGGGTGGGGGACAAGTGCCCACTATAAAAAATATACTGTATGGAGTATAAGGGAGACTACTGTACAAATACAGTAATCAAACCTAAGCATATGCCTAATTTTGGCTGAAAATTTGTCTCCGTCTAAGTCAAATTACCTGTGCTTTTTTACTGACCAGATACACCGAAGGCATCTTTATTCTTACCTTTCATTATTATATTTATATGAAAGCCCTGCCTTTTTTCAAATGAACATAGTTTAAAGTCTGTGGGGTGTTAGGTTATTGTTTTAGAATTTTTAAAAATCATATGTCACGATGTTGTACTCAGTACAACATAGAAGCGAGATTGTGAATCATCATGATCAATGTGTCACATGAATGGTAAAAAATGGAATCACAAGGAATGTTATTAATGTCATAGAATATCACACATAGTACAGTAAGTTGTTATCCCTGGATAAAGATTATATAGTATTCGTGATAAATAATGACCTTTCACTTAATTAACAAGGCCTATTGGCCAGGATTGCATGTTTACAAATGCAGTACAAATAATAACTATATCATCTGCTAACGGCACCGATATTCAAGGCAAGGTTCCTTGCATAATGTGAATGTTTTTCATGATAGCCCTTTCCACATGAATTCTAGCACTTGCAACTTAGGATTATAGCATAAACTTCAGAAGGTGCATGCTTCCCCAGACCAAATTGCCTAGTATGTAAAATACTAAATGCAAATGTAAACTAAATAAGGGAAAGTGGTGGTGCCGTGTTGTTTAAGACTATCAGTTTGACTGTATGTTAAGCCTTTAAAAACCCATTCTATTCGTTTATCTGTCTGACTTTACATATTCATATATAAAGTCAAGGAAATACATTATGAATCTATTTGAGAATAAAGAAAGCACATGCCACATTATTTACAGAAAGAAAAGAATATTAAAGCAAGGGATATTTGCAGAAACCAGGAACAAGAAGCATAATGATCTTGCGTTGTCACTTTATTATAGGTAGTCGTTTTTTGTTTCTGTTGAAAAAAAAGAAGCTATTTCTGATTATGAAGCAGTTTTGGTGTACCATGTATAACAAAATGTCCGATATTGGTAAATGTGTTACTATTATAAAGAAGTATCATTTCTCATGGCAGGTAGCAATGGTTCTAAAAACACCACCAGAAATTTGTTCTGAGGGGACACCTAACGTTTTCTCAGCTAAGAAGGAATTCATTGTAAAAGCCACAGATACCTTCACTGTCACCTACGTAGTGATTGGAGTTAAAGTTGGAGAATGGCCTATCACCGTAGGTATTGGGAGCACCAAAGGCAGTGACGGCGTTACAAAGAAACTTAACGTCATCGTGAGTTTTTTTCTTAATATTTCTTCAAATTAAGGCAATTAAAGGATGAATAATTGAAGTCCAATATCGCGCATTAAAGTGAGTACGGGTCCGGCAATGCAATAACATGTAAGTTACTACTTTGTGAAACACAAAGTTCCCAAAATACTACGCGTCCAACATGGTATGACATTGGGGATTGCTTCTAAATGGCGTGCATGATACTCTCGGCCCTCTCAAGGCGAAAGGGCCGAGAGTAATAGGGAGAGTGTATTTTCTGCTAATAATCGTATTTGTGAACTTCTTTAACACTTCATTTCTTCAATGCAATTTCATTCCATTAGGCTGAGGGAATCGAAAGAACGTTTCATCATTCAGTGCAACTGAATCCTCAAGGAGTCGAACTAAATCGTAGGCGAAGAGATATTCGAGAGATTGAAAATTGTAAGAATATTTAAAAAAAAATCACATTCCTTACTTATGGCTCGAGCCATAGATTAATATCAAGAACGTGTATAAATATGTATATAACAGAACCTCTTCCACAATAGTTGACTTAGAGAAGCAAGTTCGAAAATTGATTATTTCGAGTTAAATACATTGCAAGCGATTGAGATTAAATTGACTAGATTATCAATAAAAAGACAAAATTGTGATTGACAAAGAAGGAAAACAAAACGGTAATAAATTCGTTGGAATCACAACTCCAATTTTCTAGGATTTGTATCCTTAAATCGAGGATCACTTCATGTATGGGAAGGGGTGAAGCAAATGTTGGAGCGGTACTGATGTAACCATAACGTCTGGCGCATACCATTATAAGTTTATGTGAGTATGCGTATAAAAGGGATAGACTTTTATCAATATTTAAGCCTTAGTCTTATCCACAAGTTATAATTGTGTAAGTATCTATGTGATATGGACATTGCAACTAATGCTTTGAATTGTCTCATCTCAATATGCTGAATGGAGTAAAATAAATTACTAAGCAGGTTTTTAAACTTTTTAACATAGCCATGTTTACAGCTTTAGACAAAATAATGATCTAAACACTAATAATGAATATCACATTCTTTCTAAAATGTTAATGAGTTAATGAGTGATATAAGTAATATTGTGACGTTGCCATTAAAGAAATTTAGTTTGCACGTTTGAAGCAAACAATGTAGCTTCAGAAACACTAAACTGAATTCGGTTCCGTGAAAGTACACATAGATACTTATACAATTACAACTAATCCAAGAAAAAGAAGAAGAAAAAAAAAACAAGGAACTGTTAAGCCTCAAAGCTCCCCTTGTACCTGATTCTGATTGTATAATGTATCTAAAACTTGACAATTAAAAGGTCATGCTAATCAAGGAGTTGAAGAAACTTAGGAAGAAATTTAAGAAATAATGAAACCGTTCCCAAGTGTCAGTTTTTCCCCATTCTTCTTCCCTGATACAGGTGTGTGGGACGCGGAAAATGCAGCCCAGTTAAACTGTCTTGATATAACCTTGCCTCCAACAGTTGTGCCAGGAACAGAGTCATGTCGTATTAGTATATCAGGTAAGGATCGAATCACGTATAACTTACGCATTTATTAATTTAATGTCTTATAGTTCCTCGTGGCTATTGTTCTTCAGACTATATATATATATATATATATATATATATATATATATATATATATATATATATATATATATATAAATATATATATATATATATTATATATATATATATAAATATATATATATATATTATATATATATATATATATAAATATATATATATATATTATATATATATATATATATATATATATATATATATATATATATATATATATATATATATATATATACATATATATATGTACAAGAGATATAACTTCGAAGCTGCTTTAAATAAATTGACTCTGTACTGGTTAGATTTCATATAAATAAAATATCATAATAATAACATATAAATAACAGATTTAGATTGCTTACCGTACTCTTGCTTTAAAATTAATGCACCAGGTTCTCCTCTTGGACCCGCTATGAGAGCCGTTGTGACTGGTCTGGGACATTGGATCCAGCAGCCAACTGGTTGTGGAGAACAGACAATGATTCGGCTGGCTCCTAATGTTTACGTCCTAAAATACCTTCTAGCGACAAATTCAGGAAATGAACAAATCGAAGCTACTGCACTCTCCAATATTAATTCAGGTTTGTTTGGAAAATCTACTTCGGAAGTTTGTTTTTCGAAATTCATCAGCAAACACGTATTGAGACTTTAACATGCTCATGTAACGAATTAAATCTTTAATACAATGAGTCAATGAATGTGAACGGTTGAAGCAATAAATAAAGTTTGAAAAGTAAGTTCTTCTTCACTACCGGTACATTTTAAAACCAAAGTGTAATTAATTGAAGAAAGTTACTCTATAGTCATTCCGTTGTAGTATTATTTTTAATAGTGCAACTCTCTATCCTTACGAGTAGCGTCAAATGTTTACTTGTTATGTTTTGTGTTCATTCGGTTAAGAGTGACATTCTCTACCCATAACTGTGTGCACTCCTATATCGATAATGATTGTTATAACGTATACTTTCCTTGGCTTTTCCTGTAGGTTTAGTTCGAAAAACAACCTATCGTCACGCAGATGGGTCGTTTTCAGCGTTTCTCAATAGAGCGGGTAGCACGTGTTGCGTATAATATTGCGTTACTCTTTCAGTAACTGACCTCTAATTGCCAGAGAAATTAGATTTATATCTTTTGTTGTCGAGATTTTCGTTGATGACTCGTGATTTTACGCAAATTTAGTCATATCGATTACGTAATGTAAATTAAGTAATGTCTATCCAGGCGCTCCTTAACAAATATGTCTGGTGTCTGATATTGTTTATTGAAGTGGTTAACACTTTAGAAAAGAAAAGAAAAAAACAATTAGCCCAACATTTCTAAACTTTTTAATCTATAGGCTACCATTGGATCCATTGATAATGTAGTTGCAAAGAATTCTGTTCTGATTTCATTAAGTTATTAACCGAGTACCAACTTCAAAATGTAAGAGTGACTTCATTGTTCCAAGTGATAAGCTGTTTGTTTTCAATCTGTCTCTATTTCCTTTGAATAATCTCTCTCAAACACAGAAACACACACACAAAAGACATCAATTCAAAAGGCACGTTATTCTTTTGTATATTTCGTTTTGAAATTTGTATACCAGCTGACCAACCATGGTACCCCAATGCTGTAATCACGAAGGCACCAATTATACACTCATATAGACGTGTTCATTACTTTGTCGCGACTTGATTTATACAGGTTGACCGCTTTCGTGGCTAAGGTATTTTGTCAAGCCTCAGAACTAACTGCAGTTGATGCCATGGTTCCATGTAGTGCCATTGGCTGGATTGTGAACAATAGACAACGTGCTAATGGTGCTTTCTATGAAGGACTAGCAGTTATTCACAAAGAAATGACGGTTAGTATATAACGAATGGTTCATCATACAACCATTTTAGATGTTTATTTCATCATATTAATCATTAAGATAAAAACTGCATAAATACGAAAATAGTTACATTCTGAGAAGCGCTTTACATGAAATCTAGATTATTCATTTTCACAGTGGAAAAATTGGCGTTTTACACAAACAATTATTGATGTCATTGTTGATATGTAAGACCCCCATTGAGTTAAATTGATTTCAAGTATATGTAGCTGTGAAACATAATTGGAATAGAGAATAAAGTTTCTTTGTTGAGCGTTTAAAACCTGAGCCACCTATGGACTATAAACATTCTCTGTTTGTTGTCGATTTTTCAGGGCGGTATTGAGGGTGACACTGCTATGACTGCCTTCACTTTAATCGCTATGGCTGAATGTAGGTCTACATGTGATCAGGGGGTGAGTACATCATTTTATATGATCTTAAACAAAACAAGAATTGACTATGCTTTATTAACTGTAGTAGACATTATTGACATTATTGACTTTTTTTCTTCTGATTGATGATTTGGTTTACGTTGGTATTCTCAGGGTGTACTAAACATCAATAAACTGGGATCATACTCTATGATACTTCAAGCAATATCAAATGCCAGATACTCTTACTGTGTAGCTAGTAACGGTCGTCAAAGTCAGAGCTGAAATAGATGATGGACTCGACGTGTTAGTGTAGTTTTATTTATTCCTGAAACTTCCACCCCTGTGGATAATCGGATAGTGCTTTCCTCTCTACTGTTATGGAATGACAACAGAAAAAAGCCTGCAAATACTTTACGTATCCAGGAAGACAATAAATGCAATGGAATGTATCGATCAAATATAATTCTCATTCAATTACCATCTTTCATCAATCTGCACATTTCTAATTGCAGGGGTTAAAACTTTGACACTTAACTTAAGCTTAGCTACAGGATACGTTATATCATTACATGTACCTTACTATCATACTAAAGACCAACGTAAGGGTTGGTCTGTAGATCTTCTGGTAGCGCCTTGCGAAGACTTTGAGATCCTTGCGAGACGATCGTTTCGACGAATGCTAACTTCTGTTCAAACCGATGCTGGCGAACCACAACCAGCGTATTCAACTAGTCGTTGAATAATAATATATATGAATAGGCGTAGTATCTATTTACTGACAGCAAATGTAAAATATTAGTCTCTGTATGCCTTCAGTGCACTAATGTACGGTAAAACGCAAAAGTTATAGGGGGCAAAGCTTCAGACTTTGCCAAAATTGAGCACGTACGAAAATGACCGAAAACGCATGTGGTTAAATACTTTAAAATTGTTGTAGTTTTCGGTAGTTAATGGTGACATCTACCAATATATTATGTAACGGTGTCACTATACAAATGCCGTAACGCTATAGTACCGTAAAAAATAAGGAAATCTTAACAAGTTAAAACATAGTTTACTTGTTTGTTTTTTCATATATATTTTAGAACCCAGCTGCTAAGAACAACGCCATTTCTTACTTGGAGAGTCAACTTGATGGACTTCAACGACCATATGTAATTGCTGTAGTGACCTATGCCTTAGCTCTAATGAATAGTGACAGGCGTGCAGATGCCAATATTAAGCTAAGATCTCACTCCGTCCACGAGCCAGGTAAGATGGCAATTATAAGAAAAGGAAAAATAATTTGTGAGCAGCAGAGAACATTATAATTATGTGGAATACAGTCTAGTTCATGTTCTTGTAAATATGTGAATCCAAAATTTCGTTACCATGCTCACACTTTCTCATTTAAAGGTTGGAATGTGCTTTGCTCAATGTAGCCGGTAAACCCTGAGAAACAATGAAAGCATCTTAACAATTGTACGCCGTAAGGCTCAGACTGGTAAATTTTTTAGAAAGTGTAGGTGACTTTGAACCGTATTACGTGAATATGTGAAGTTATCACTGTAGAATCGCGGGTATGGTAAGAAAGTGGTGACACAAGAGGACTCAAGCAAAGACTGAAACCGTTTTCCAGTTACAAACTGTATCGATAATAAGTTGAACTTGTCCGAATACTGACTTGTAACTAATGATATTAAAGTGAAATAAATATATGAAACAAAGGTATAACGAACTCACACATTACTTGCTCACGGGAGACTCCTTATACTTATCCCAGGTTTACTCCAAAGACAAAGAAGATTCAAACTATCAGAATAAACAAACACACGCACACGCACAACCACACGCACAAATGGTAACAGTAACATGTCCATCACTTGTTTAGGTTAAGAGTTCAAAAGAAGTTCTCTCCGTTTCCGGAAGTTAGCGTCGATGATCTCGTAGTCCCATCACACTATTATACTTGTACAGTCTTATTCCAGATTATATGAATATGAGTTTTTAGATTGTATACAAGAAGTCATGAGCTTCCTCGAAATAATAAAAGTATTAAGCTGGGAAGGTGTTGCCCTCACTTCAGACGACTTAATCGAACATTTAATGTAATATAAAAAAAAATATATATAGTGCTCCATGAAAGAATGGATTGAATAATTACAATAAGATATAAATGAATACGGTATCCAACAATGGTTCCTTCGTAGATTTAATTATGAAATTTTATGATATTAAAAGTATTATGGTGTTCAACAGCGGTTCCTTCGTTGTACGAATCCGGGAGCTAAAAAGTCGTAATGGAATTTAAAACTCCTTTCGTAAAAGATTAATACTGATGTAGCTCTCCCCCTTTCCAGACCCCCCTATGTCACTCTCTCTCTCCCTCTCCCCAACAATTCTCCCTCCTCATATACCTCTTCCGCTCTCTCCTCTTCTAACAACTCTCTCTTTCTCTCGCCGACACTCTAAACTCTCTCAATTTGTTTGACACCCTCCCATGTTTCTCCCTTTCTTGCTTCCTATCCTATGGGTCTCATATTCCCCATCACCTATTCCATAATTTCGTGTCGTCCACACCCTGTAGGATCATACGTCACCAGCACCACCAACCATATACCCAAGTAAGGATAGAAACGTACCCTCGCGAAAACACAAAATAATATTATGATACTATAAGGGGAGGAGTCTACTTACATCATTAATTACGAAACAACATCAATACTCTCCCCCCCCCCCCCCACTTCCCGGAATATCAGTGAACTTCAATATCGTGATTTTGCAGTAAGACGAAAACTAACCTGATATTTTCTATCTGTGTTATAAGAAAAACTTAAACCCACACGTCTATCGCAACCCATTGGAGAACTCTTATTCAAAATAGGTGGACGTTGAGAAAACAAGTATTTGCTTGAGTTTAATTAATCAAGCTACAAGAATTAGTATTAAAAACTTAAAAGAAACGCGATAAAAAGTGAGAAATAAGAAAAATGGAGACAGAATTACATAAGAAGAAAATAAAACAATTGTAACCAGTAAACACCCTGGTAATACTTGCATTTTTCCAAGACGTCTTCCACGGCATTTTAAATACCCAGAACAATTTTCCTTTCGACCTATCTTTTTATAAATTACGAATTCTCGTGCCTGGGGTGCAGGCAACCAGCAACAAGATGGGCGACCATTTTGGATTCAACGCCGTCCTTCAGCTCTTTCCGTCGAGACGACCGGGTACGCTCTCTTGGCACAGATCAAACTTCGTGAACTCACATATGCTGCAGAAATTGCAAACTGGTTATCGACGCAACAAAATTATGGTCGAGGATTTGTTTCTACACAAGTAAGATGATCGATTCAAGAATTCCCATTTTTTAACTGGAAACCTCCTAATTATTCTTTTTTTTCATCACTTTCACTGAGTTTATCACATCTACTTGAAATGTTCCTAACGTGGCCTTTTCTTTTCCTGCAAAAAGTCACAGCTGGTTAGCAATTTGTCTCGATACGGTTCATACCACCACAGAGCTCATTCTTATAGGCAACATATATAGGTTAAACTAAGAGGAATGGCTTGACTAAATGTTTGGGTTGTGTTGAAAACATGCAGACATTTACACGGAAGAGGCGTAGCAAGCTATAAATTTTCAGTGTTTTATCGAAATTGTGACTTGTTACGACAAACTTTCGACTACTTGTGAAAATAGAGAGAAAATAGACGTTTTGTGAAGTAAACAAAACGAGTCTTGTCGGTCCCAAACTAATGTCTGTCCATTGCTGTTGATAATACTAAACATGTACATTGAGCGTTCCATAATGCCAGGATTTAATGATCAAATTCATCTGCTTATTTTCCAGGACACGGTCATCGCCCTGCAATCTCTTTCGGAGTTTTCAGCCCTCACCGTAGGAGGTGACTTGAATCTTCACTGCAACATATCAAGTGCGAATGGCTTCAAGACAATATTTCGGTTGGAAAATGAAGACACCTTACTTCAGAAGACAGTAGAGGTATATATGTTATTAGTGTTTTATATTGGTATTAATATATAAATTATAATAAGAATAAATTAATTATATATAATAATCATATTTACGGAATTCGTACATCTAACACACACACACGTACAGAGCACGATACGCCAAGGTAGAAACCACCCAACCAAATATATATATATATATATATATATATATATATATATATATATATATATATATATATATATATATATATATATATATATATATATATATATATATATATATATATTATATCGTGGAAATCAGGTGACTTATCAAGGATATACAGTTCAGATCAATGATAATTGTAATAACTGATTGTCTTGATTTATTTTTAGGTACCGAAAGAGAACATTAGAGACCGACTTGTGGTGGAAACGCAAGGAGAGGGAACTGGAACATTAAATGTACGGCAAGAATTTCATTTTTAACTTGTAATTTATTATAACGAACAGCCTAAACATAAATCGACATTGTAAACAAATAGACAAATTTCAGAGGTAAGCTTTGCTGAAACGATTTATCAAATTTAGGATAGTTAAATTGTGAACAAGACTGAGTTCAGCAACCAAATCATGAATTGGATTTCTTCATTAACAAGACACCAATGTTCACGGAACATGAGAGAAGTGCCAATCTATCAGATTTAACCAATCCCGAAAAAATATAAATTGCATTAGCCTGAGATACAATGGAAAGACTTGCACTATGTTAGTTATGTGTAAAGTCCATATCACGTCATTTTGAACACCAGAGCATGCTGTGGCGTGAAAATACACTTTGTAAACTGTGTAAACACATTTGGAGGTTAACGTTAGCAAATATATTTTTGGAAAGTATTTAAGCACGTTAAATTAGATTGGTCCGAGTGGAGGTTATACATCATCGTATGATACAAGTAATCTATTCTAATAAACTGCACACTTGATGGTAATTTTAAGATAAAACTAATATTTTGCAATAGAGAGAAGACGGCGTCGCATCAAATATAATGTATACGTACAAATGCATGTTGCAGCTATATCATTTGTTTCCACTTCTTTGGACCATGTTCTCATCTACTATCGAATTGAAATGGAGCTCCATAAATCACAGTTGGTGATACTTAGTTGAAAGAAAACTTGCTATAACATCGTCAATCATATAAAGACGATATGACGTTTAGGCTCTCAGGTTCTGTATGTATAGGTGTGCTGCGCATTACGTAACATGTTGTTTATGTTTTTCGCTCTTGTTCAAACCTTGGGATCTCCAGACACGTCCTTAATTAAGATAGGGCTCTGTCATATGAGCCCTTTCTAGTGTCCCGAAACTAATCACTTCCGCTGATCACAAGACGACATCTTTTCAAGCATATTTTCACAACCATCACATAGGTTAAGGTATCATATGTTACAGCGCTTTCCAAAATCTTTGGAGATCTGTAAATAGTATAAGTGACGCTTAATATTATCTAGAGCTGTATCTATACGGCTTGTTAGGAACGATATGACAGCTATGAAAAGCCTCATAGATAATCTATTGTAGCTTAAGGCATCATTCTTTGTCCATCCAAACTACTGTCTTCCTTGGTGAATATGATATTATTGTGCGTGTTGGATTGATTATCAACAAATATATTCCACTATAGGTCGAAGTGAAATACAACGAAAATAGTAACGATAGAAGAGAACTGTGTCCATTTAATATGGTCATCTCTACCAGGAGAATTAAAACGGATCAAGACCCGGATGAAGAAATACGGTACCTTGTGGGCGACGAGCTTTTAATTAGCGTCGAAGTTTCGTAAGTCATTGAGATATACAAAACAAACAAACAAACAAATAATATATAAATATATACACATATATATATATATATATATATATATATATATATATACATATATTTCCTTGTGAACTTGACGTCATTACTTTCTTATAACATGCTAACGTGTTATACTGAAGAATAATCGAGTTGATTTCTGTGAAAGAAAAGCCTCCAAAATATATATTTAAAATGAGAAGTAAATGAAGATAACAACTTGACATGCAATGCTACACTGTTAAAAAAAAATCCGTAATTTTACGGTAAAAGTACTGGCAGCCAGGACGCCGGTGCTATTCTGTAAAATAACAGTTTTCGAACGTAACGAAATTAAACGTTAATACCGTACAGTTATTTAACGGTTTGTAAATTACACCGTATTGCTGTAATTTTACGGCAATCGTACAGTTTTAGCATTGTTTTTTAACAGGGAAATGCCACGTCATTTTACGGGTGTACCGTTATTTGACGGGCCAAAAATCACGGTGTAATACCGTAATTAAACTGCAAATTTACGCAGTGAACAGTAATTTAACAGGGAAATATATTAATTAACGGTTACTTAACCGTAACGTTATATAACGGTGAAGGGACTGGCAGCCAGGACGCCGGTGCAAATTCTGTAAAATAACAGAAAACTAACCCACTGTAAATTAACGGTATATATGTATAACCACAACACACAGTAGAATACACCTACACGAATGAAACTGTTTTTACTTCAATTTTTTTTTATTAACTTCTTTATTAACGATAGTAATGTTATCTTTTTTTATAGATAAAGGATACAAGTTATATTTTGCTTGACTGTAACTGTAACTTCTAAACATATGACGCATACTTTCTTATTACAGAAATGACCATAAAAACACATACACTAGTTATTTTCAAATTATTTCCTCTCAAAACTTACATCTTACCTTTACCTAACTGACCAACAGGCTTTTTCAATTAATGCTCTGCAGCTAAACTTTGAAAATTGTTTAAAAAAAAAAACTACTACAACTATAGGCAAAATCATGTCACATGCAATTACATATACAATCAAGACCTTTAAACAACTGGATACCTATCACAAACAAAACATATTAATCATTCTAATGAGGCAAATGAATATAATCATTCAGTTACAAATATGTCTCTATTAGCACAAAAGATAATAACAAATAAATGAAGGAACAAACAATAAATGCTATAACATACTGTTATTTGTGTTCAATTAAGTAACCCACTCAACATGAAACTATAAAACAATGAAACCCCCACTTATTCAGAAGTTTCTGTTAGATGAAATATGAATTTTTTTTTTAAAGAAAAGTAGTATTAAATCCTTTAATGGCTTTCACACATTGCAAAGTTGAACAGAACTAAAGGAGAAAAATCTATTTAACTTCATCAGGGGTGGTGGGGTGATAGGCATGTAATATATTAGGGAGCAATGCCTCTGTGCGGGTGTGGTTTTACTGCACTTCTTTTATTTCCCTTCTGTGATAGTACACAACAAGGTAAAAGTTCTATTATGAGCACAACCGCAGACTGCTCCAATACAGGAAAAAAGGAAGGGAGAAAAAGATGAAACAGCCAGAGCATTCTCCTGACAATGTCTCTGAAGATGTCAACTTACACCATATTTGCTAAAACTATATCAAGCTTCATAAATTTTTTCCTAACCTATCTCAACAAAAAAGACAGCAAATGTTTGAACGCACAATAACATCTGCAGTATAATGACCCCACTTGGAGTGTTACCTGTGACACCTAATGAATTCATACTGACCACTTCCTGTAAGTCTCATGACCACTGTAGAGAAATTCAGGAGAGTACAGTTCGATGCCTTTCTCTTTTGAAAAGCATTTTATATGCTCCATATTACACTTACGAACTATTTCAACATATTACCTATCTCTAACACCAATAGGCGAATGGACTTTCCTATAGCTGAGTTGCCTTTCTGCCAGGTGGATTAACTTCTAACTATATCAAGCATTATAACATATGAAGTTCATAAAATATCAACAAAACTATTACAAAGATGAGCCAATTTGCATCAGCATCAGAATCAAAACTTCATGGACCATTAATAAATAATTTTTCCTAAACTCTCTCAACAAGTTTTGTGATCCCTCACATACTGTACATCTATAATGACCACATACAACATAAGTGTTACCTGAGACCTCAACACACTTCATACTGATCCCTGCCTCTAAGTTTCACAACCACTAATATGTACACACTGAATGTGGAGCATCAAGTTCAATCATGCAAAGAACAATCCTAAACTAAAATGCCTACAGATTATTATGACCAAATATCAACTGTATCAAGCATCATACTTGCAAAAGTTAATGAAAATATAAACAAACTGTTAAATCAGAACCAATATGCAGTAAACGCCTTATCATAACTTTTTCCTAAACCTCTCAACAACTCAAAGACACAAAATACTGTGATGACTGACTAACATCTACAGTATAATGACCCCAGATGGAGTGTTACCTGTGGCCTCAAACTAAAGAGCACATTTAAATTGACCACTGCCTGTAAATCTCATGACCACTGTAGAGAAATTCAGGAGAATACAGTTCGATGCCTTCCTCTTTTCAAGTTTTGTGATCCCTCACCACACTTCATACTGATCCCTTCTTCTAAGTTTTATATGCTCCATTCACTTTCAAAGTCTTTCAACTTATTACTGATCCTTAACACAATTGGGTGGATGGACTTTCCTTTAGCTGCTTTGCCTCTTCCTTCAGGTGGATTAATTCCAACAATGAATCTGGTCAAGAAAAGATAAACCATTACTTATACATACATATATAGGGTAGTATATTTCAAAGACAATTTTGTGATGATCCCAGATTTGCCCAATGCATCAAGCCCAGGAACACACTAACTATGGGGGAATGTAAAGTTTTAAATCTGCAGACCATTCCACATTTAAGCACATTTGTGCAAAGCAACCTATTTATGGGTGTATTCAAAAGCCTATTGAATATCTTTGTCAGCAGGAATGAAAACATTTTATTGTTCTTTGCTGCTGTTCATTTATTACATTCACAGGAAGATTTTTAATCAAGTATTACAGTAACAAAAGCAAATTCCATGCACTCAAAACTTTCTTTTCAGAAACAATGCTAAGCCAGCCTCCTTATAAATATGCATGATATCAATTGTAACACACATCAGCATGTGTAGGCTATCTACTAATATCACCAAACTAATTTTGAAGAAATTTAAAGTTATAGGTTGCAAAGTTATTGCATCAAGATATTGAAGCTTGACCCAGGGAACTCATTACTAATCATGATATGATCACCATAATCAATCTGGGTTCATCTATTTACTACGGGTCACCCCCTCCACTTATGCGCATCACCCTGAAAGCACAGGTTCCTTTGCCAATTTGTACCTCAGTGGGAATGAAATGACTACTCCAGTCCACACTACAATACTAATGTTACATCAATGGTGCCCATCGACATCCTCACCAGTGTAACTTTTGGTCGATACAAAGCAATTTGTGGATAACACACAGGGCACAAATCTTTATAGAAATATTCCCCATAAAAACTTCTCTCTTTACTAGTTTAACCTTAACAAATTAGTATGGATTCAGATAGGTTCCTGTCAACAGTTATTAGCCCTACCCCCCCCCCCCAAATGAAATTTGAAGGCCTAGTTCAACAACTTATTATAATATTTCACTGAGCAGCACTACAACATTACCTTTGAATAAATTCGGCAGTAGCTGATGCGTTAGCAGGGTATTCAAGGTTGAATACATAAAACGCACAAAACCACACACACACAGAGCATCTATCGGGTTGTTTACAGTTGTGATGAACTGCCCGTCTACAGCAATTTGGAACCTTGTTGCTTCCCATGGTTCTCCTGAAATGGAAGAAAAGCAATCACACTATGTAGCCATATTTGATCATGAAGAAAAACAATTGTCTTAATTGACCACTTTTCTCTATTATGTTTTTTATATGACTTAACTACAGTATACAGCACATTTTACATATAAAAAATATCTACAGTACCAGGAGGGGCTCCAAATAATTTTTGGGCTGCTTTACTGATGACGGGGGCCCTTTTTGGTTTTGCGAGGGCTGTTTCTCCTGTATAAATTGTAGCAACAATTTGATTACACTTTACAACATTTTATCAGTAAAATTTATTGTTTGTCCGGTATATCTGGGTACCCGGGTACTTTTAGGCAGATTTCCCATTGACTTAGTGTGGTGTTAGGCTACCATGTTGTCACGGATAACAGCAATAACCAAGGTACCTATCCTGAGCGACATACCCGGTTCCTAATTTATTACCCAAATCCTACGCAAAGTGTGATTTAAAAAACAAAAAAAACAATTGCAAACCAATGGTTAGGCAGATTTCCCATTGACTTAGTGTGGTGTTAGGCTACTATGTGGAAGAAAATATTATTTATTCATTCGTTTATTTCATAGAAGAGAAGGCTGACAAGGAATTTATGAGATGTTTCTGGATTAAAGAGGGGATAACTAAAAAATAACAACTGCAAGTGGCTTTTTACTAATTATTTTATTCCAAATGCGATCAAATTGCGCGAATCGCGCGGCTAATGCGAACCCTGGCCCTGCATAATAGATAAAAGTAATAACAACTGTTTAAGAGCTAAATTAAATATTTATATGGTCTGATCCAATAGACGTGGAGAGCAAGCATAAGCAGCAGGAACAGTGTGATGTTACTGTAGTAATGTTTATTACATGAAGTTATTAACAAGTTAATGAAAGAAAAAAAACAAATAGAAATTATTGAGGAAGGTTTTATACCTTATCTTACACCTACGTATTTGAACATGAAAACATTGTCAGTAGAGAATATAATTCATTTGTTATGACATCCAATATGTAATTTCTTGAAAAACTTGAAACACGAGGTAAAACATTTTTTTCCAGGTACCCTGACACCCACCTAGCTGGGAGAAAAAAAATACAAAATACACTGGTTTGCGAAAATGATCACGCAAGGAACCGATATTTTTTCAGCTAGCTAGATGGTGTCTGAGCATACGTACAAACCAAGCTGCTATATTATAACAAAAGGATCTGCAGTCAGAGTGTTTTTCAGTGATTTTTTTCAGTCTTGTGTCATCTTCTAAATGTGCGGCGCCCGTTGACTGTACTGAGCAGTACATGTGGAGTGCGATTTTAGCGGTATTTGCATTCTTTTTTTGCCCTTGTGATTTCTTTTCTGGGACGATTTTTCAACTTCCTAGGGCGAATCCCCCTTCGCCCCCGTCTATTTTGGGCCCTGGCACTGACTACCAGGACACTGGTAAAAATACCCAAAATATGATATTTACCCCCTTTGCAATAATGTCACTTACCAGCTGTAACAACACACGGGGTGCCAGGTAAAGCAAGTTCCCCAGAAGCTTGAGATCCAGGTTTCTTAAATTGAAATAAAAGTAGTAATTATTGAAACTTCTGCTCACTATATACAGGCGCGTATCCAGGATTTTCAAACCCGGGGGGCGCGAATTACTATCTAAGCGGAGCGCCACCATCGGTTGGCGCGCAGCGTACAAGAAAATTTCTTGTTTTGAAACCCCCCACATCACCGGAAACGGCACTTCTCGGGCTTCAAATGACCAACCAGATGTACACTTTTTGCCTGAGAACCAAGTATTTCCTAATAGTTTTTTTTTTCCATCCATAACCTTTTTGAAGATTGTCAACCCGGCACACATCATGTTCGACCTGATCTCCTGTGGGTCTTTGCTTTTGTAGGTTATTCTACGGCGCGGCCCACAATACCCGTCAGCCCCACTTTTCAAGGTTTTAAGCCCCATATTTGTTCAGAATTTGAAAATTCACATTTCTCGTGAATAAACTCACTTGTAAACATACCCATAATGTTGTACAAAATTTCATCTATGGACAACCAATATAGAAAAAACTTCCTTCAACCCCTAACAGACCGGTCAAAATTGCACGAGTAGAGGGAAGTGTGATGTAGAATGTTGGTCAGAAATTTTCGAAAATTCAGACACATTGGTGTACAAATATTAAAACCTGTTTTAACGGCTATTATAAAACTTGGTTGAAGGAAATGAAAAAATAGCAGATATTTCAGAAACCTAACACTACACACATAGGCGTAGGAGGCGCGGCGGCAGTGGCGGAGCTAGGGGTATTGGTCAGGAGTGGCGAGAATGGTCTGAAGGGGCGCTTTCGACACTATCTAAGCGGAGCGCCACCACTGGTTGGCGCGTAGCGTACAGGAAATTTTTGAGTAAAGATACTCCCTAGATCGCCGGAAATGACCCTTTCCGGGCCTGGCTAATTTGCAGATAAAGGAAGAATAAGGTGTCATCGCCAAATTACACGAACAAAATGTGAGAAATGTCAATAAGTAGATGAGAGCGCAATAAAAAAGTCAATAATCTAGAATAAGTAAAAAGTGGTAAAGAGCTGAAAAAGGCGCCAGCAGTCCATTTGAGTCCGTCAGGGGGGGCATCCGCCCCCCTGACCATATGGACGCTCCGCCACTGCGCGGCGGGGGTGCAGGCCCTAATTCGCCATTACTAATGTAAAAGAGAGTTTTGACATAATTGGACCTCCATGCTTTTTATACATCTACATGAGACATGTCGTTGTTTACATTAGCATCCCGCGGTATACTGCGCAATTTGAACGGACCGTACGGTACATGATGGCATGCGATGTAATAACCGATGCTTGCTTATATGATATTGACATGAACACGTTGAACGCGCGCTTCGCGCGCGAAAATTTTTGGTTATTTTTTCAGGCAAGTCGGACAGTTTTGAGGCTTTTCATCCTGGAACGCCATCTTCATGCTCACTGATATGATGTGATATCTGCTGTTTGCGTAACAAATTCGAACAGGCGCGTAGCGAGGAATTTGCCAAGGGAGGGGCGAAGCCTGTAGGCAAATTATCTAAGCGTAGCACCACCATAGGTTGGCGCGAAGCGTACAAGCAAATTTTGGCCGAAAATGTCTCCCAGATCGCTGGAAATGACACTTCCCAGGCCTTGTAAGTTGCCTCTAAGCACTTTCTATTTTGAAATTACTTTGCGATATCATTTAAAAAAATGCTGAATTGGGGGGGGGCGGGCGGTCGCCCCCATCCCAAAATGCGTCATGTTCCCCGACGACACGGTCGAGTTCGAGACCAGCCACAGTTGGTTTCATAGCACAATTCTACACACGCGTTATGATAGACCATATATAGTATATATATATATAAATCATTAGTGAGAGAGGAAAATGGAAACGTCAAAAATTGGAGTTGTCGGTGTAAGGGGTAGGGTGAGTCACACTTTTACGAAATCATTGATCCGTCACTGGCTACCCTTCAGCGCTGTAATGATGTCACTGTTCTTCTTTCTCTTCCCGGTGTCTTCGCGTTTTGCTTTTACTCCTTCTTTTTCTCCTTATTCTCTCTTTCTTCTTTTTCTTTTCCCTTCCTTCCTCTCCTCCTCCTCTTTTTTCCCCTCTTTTTTCTTCTCTTTTTTTCTCTTCTCTTTTTCTTACCCGGGGGGCGCGCGCCCCCAACGCCCCCCCCCCTGGATACGCACCTGATATATATATATAATGGCTTCAAGGGTAAAAGAAGGACCAGTTGTACAGTGTAGACAACATTTTAGGTTTGATTAACTCTCCTTTGACTTTATGCAACACCAACTTGCTCTTTGACCCCTACATATGATAAACACCAGGGGCCACCTGAAGATATTTTAAGTACTGCTGTATTGTTACAGATGTGCAGTATATACTCTGTGGTTATAAACTTGTTTTCTGTTCAGATTGTGAGTGAACAGAGTCCAAGTTTCATGAAAGGTTAAAGGTGGGTTACATATGATTGTGCAACATGAGGTCAAATGGCAATTCGAAATATTAGGAGCCATTCTGCAACTTTGAAGCCCAAAAGGCTAATTCACTCATATATAGATGGAATTTTCTTTAATCTACTGGGAGAGGATAGTTGATTGCCCTACAGTAGACAAGCAAAAATGAGATCATGACAGTGGCACATTTTCAGGGAAAGTAAAAAAGCACAATTTCTGTCTCAGTTCACAGTTCGATAACTACTGAAGAATATGCAACTTACTTTGACAAAAATTGCTGCTGTGTCATCATCAAAGTATCTGCATAGCAGAATCAAGGAACCAATAATCTTTGGCAAGCTGTCACCATTACTTTCCATCACATCCTTGATAGAATGCAGGGTCTGCCTTAATCTCTGAGTAGTAGATGCCTGCTGCTCCAAGAACCTATAGAGAGTTGGTATCTTCTTTTTCGCTGACTCCTCCACTTTCTCCTTCAAGTTTACTCCAGTTAATGTACTGAAATGATCGAGCAGGTAGGCCTCCTCGAAGAGATATGGCCACTTTTCCATGAGCTCAACAAGGACACAGTCTTTACTGTTTATCATGTTTCGTTGGCTGGTATAGGTCAGATTCATTAGTTCTTTGATATTAGCACCCTGCTGACCAGATTTGTGGAGTGTTTGCAATTCCTCCATTTTTTGCTGTTGTGTTTTTTCAGTTTCCCCAGCCGGAAAAGTATCCGGTTGCCAACTAATGCAGCCATAGCTGTCAGTTTTTCTCTTTTTGGGGGGAGTACTATCATTACTCTGAGACGCTCTCTTGAAAGGATGGCTACCTGGCAGTCGTGACAAGTTATCTGCCCTATTAACTAATTGAGCCAACAAACTATCGTAGCCAGATCCAACATCATCTTTAAATGACTCAGGGTGCTCTGCAACTATTTTTTGAGCCAGCATCCTTAACTGCTTTTTTCGAGGTAGAGAAGAAGGTCCTTTGTGAAAATGATCAATTATAATTCTAATCATTTCTTTTCGCAGTCTAGGTGTTGGTCGTTTTTTTCTGGTCAGTGATTCCGTCAATTGTTGTGGCATTTTATGCCAGGGTATGTCCCAAGTTTGATTCCTACCAAAAGCAATCTCCTGATCAACTGAGGACTCTGACGAAGATGATGGTGCAGATGATGCTGAGCTTTGTATCTGTTTTTTTCCCATTGTCGTCTGCGTCACAATCTTCACACCTGCCCAACAGAGATTTTTGTCATTAAAAACACTGAAAATTGGAATGGATGACTATCATTACTACACACAAACTGGTTAAAAAATGTCTTTTTTACATCAGAGAATTACTGCATTGTGTATATTAATTAATAATGTTCATTGAAAGCTAACATGTCATCATGAAAAAAAGTTAAACAGGAAAGTCAAATGACTTTGTGATTCAATGCCGAGATAAGACCAGAATGCAATACTGCATTGTGGTTTCAATGATGCTTGAAGAATAATCTTATGAATGTGACATACTGTAGACTATAGCCATGAACAGCTACAGTATAGGATGAACAGCTTCCCTTCTTGGGATATATTGTTTACAATGTTTTCCTAATTTGACCATCTTGAATCTCAACTGACCTCTAGCAAAACAGTAGGCCACTTGTACTCAATGTTGAAAATAAATACTTAATTTACTAGACTATATACTAGGTTTCAAAACTTGATCCCTGGTGAACCCAAATGACCTTTTACCACCAAAAACAATAGGATGATGACAGGCTGTTTTATCAGATGTAGGAAGTTAAGTATTCCCAACCCTTGCAATTTGTGTATACTAGTTACTTACTATTAACTAGATTATCTATTGAAAGGAATTTGTACAATCTTGAGTTAGGAACTTACTGAGCTATTATACAGTGGTCTAGCACACATTCACCACCATGAATAGCATTGTACCGATAGCTTTACCCCCCCCCCCCCCATATCATGTCAGTGGTGAATCGCAACGCTGGTGAGTGCAAAATCTGTCTACATTGCAGCATATTGCACTACTCCTTGTGTAGTTACATCGATCGTCAACAAGGAACCCATTCCACACAGTTTCTATGATGCTTACAATGAAGTACTGTACAGAGGTTACTGTAGTCAGGAGGTCCATTTTACTGTAGCAATGTCTTGTGCCATAGATAAATAGTGCTATTGCAATGTTGGGCACATTTTCTGTCAAGTCCTAATTATTAGTTATTTATGAGTTACAAATTTGCATTGTAAAGATCTGTTTGAGATACAGACATATAGGTCTATTGGTTTGCAAACTTTTGGCATATAATATTGATTTGTGTAAGGCCATTTAAAACATTGCAGGCAAATGGAAATTACAACTTACTGAGAAATTAACATTCTTTTACTTTAAAGAAAATCTGTATTGGCCCTAAATTATAGCAAGCTATATTAGCTAGTTTTCAAAAAGTGCTTTTCTGGTGGTCGAGCTACTCTCCAAATTGGTCTCAGACATTTTACATGAGCACACAAGATGACAAATTGTCCCAGTGAGGTAAATTTTCTCCAGGTGATAATGAAAACTGATAAAGAATTTGAAAATCTGGCATATTTGGGGCCAATACAACATACCTCTAAATTAGAAAATGCAACTTACCAGTATTTCTCCAATTGCAGATCAGTTTCCTCACTTCTACTGCAGTCAGTATGTGGCTGATATCACTTTCCAACACAAATTGTAGATCTTCTGTAGACACAACACCAACCATCTGGGGGTCTATCAAAGTCTCAACCAGCTGAGCAAGTTTGACTGCCCCTATTTTGGGCAGCACAAACAGAATTGCATCTTCTATTTCAGACAGCTTGATGGTGTCACTGTCGCTACTACTAGGTGAATTTTCTGACTGCATCTTGTTTTTGTGTTATATCTAAAATGTTCAAGAAGTTTCTAAATAACTGGCGAAGCCCACTACTGTATGAAATGTATCTTGAATTAATGCACAATGTTTCGTTACAAATTAAAAAAACACAACTAGTGTTGGGCACTATTTCAAACAATAATAAACTGCTTTCTACACATATCTTAATTTGTTGCTAGTTGCTACCATGTATCTTAACTTTGATGCCTTATTCTCTTGCACCAACTTTCAAATCAATGGAGACAAACTTACAGCACTTTTTTCTTATAGTTAGCCTACTATATGTACTGTCAGTATGTGTCTTAAATCTGCAATGCTGGCTTATGTTTTAAAGTTACCATTGTAACACCATTAACCCTATACCCTAACAAAGGATAGTGGTCAAGAATGATTTTAAATGGTACACAGGTAACAACTGACTCATTTAAGGAGGTATCAATTTCATAAATCCCATAATCTGAGAGATAATGGTGGGAGTGGTTCCGTACAACAAAATAGACACATCCTTGAGAAAGAAGAACTAACAACAATGAGGCAAATTTAATAGTCCCATTATCACCTGCTAATAAAAGAAACATCCCTTTTTTGTACTTTGTGCCAAACATCAAAACTTCATCAGAAACTGAACAACCTTCTGTTTCCGCCATCTGGCTTTCAAATATTGCCTGTCTAATCTGCAATGAATACAGATCTACATGAAATGGCATTTCTTTCAAAAGTTGTATTTGCTCTGGAAACAACTGGCCATTAGAACAAAATGCTTGTAATAGCTGATGCTTCTGTGCCAAAGTGGAGGTGATATTTATGAAATTTTGACTATATCTTGCACATCGTTTAAAGAAAGAATGCTTACTTTCAAAACGCAATGTCCATAATCTTATCAATGGGCCAAACATGGTAATGAGCCAATGGTAGTGACTTAGGAAATGATGTTTAGGGCGTAAAGAACAATTTGGAAACAAATCTGTTCGTTCTTCCAGATATTCTTCAACAAGAACTTTGAGATAAGCAATCTGAGATTCATGAAGACAGGGGCTAACAACAATTTCCACTATATCTTTTAACTTTATGCAAAGCTGCCATACAGCATCATCTGCATCCTTTACATTTTTGAAAGCAACTAGTGGAAAAAATCTGAGGAACCACCAATTTTGTACTGCCTGTCCTCCAATTTTCTTTCCCTTTGAAATAGCTTTTAACATGTTGGCAGCATCAGGACCATGAAATGGAAACTTATTTAGGTTTTCATTCAATAAGTCATAGGTGAACCACTTTTGTTTCACGAAGTAATCTATAAACAAGGCTAAATCATAATCTACGAGGCCTTCAAAGAGATCATGACCAAGGCACGGTGGCAATCCTGGTGCAGCTACATGAAAGTGTGACAAAGAATTAAACACAGAGTTGAACTTAACACCGTCTATGTGATCATTTTCACTTTCTTCTAGTAACTGGATGGTTCTCATGTGTGTTTCTTTAGTGCGATAAGGGCCTTCTATGTAATGTTTACCTTCACATATTTCGGATTTTGATAAACTACAGTAACGACAAAAATATTCTGCATTAAAACTTTCACAGAAGCCTCCAATGTAATGGGATCCTAGGTTATCACCAGTAATTGAAACAACAGTGCCTTTAAGTAACTCTCCTGTATCTAGTATTATGCCTGTTTCTTCTAAGCACTTCAGGTCTGTAAGAAGTTTTGAAAATACCATTTCCTGTCCAGCTTGCTTAATTAACTTTTCCTTACAGAGAAGGACTAGTTGTATTGGGTCAATTATTGACCTACATCTGGGATCCAAGTTACCAATTGTATAATACACTGCCAATACTTTATGTTTTGTTCTGGATGATCCAAGAGGGTTTACAACTTCAAAACTATCCTGAAAAAGGATTATCTGTAAAGCAGTTGGGAATTTCTTGAAAAAGTCATTCTGCTGGAAAACATGTCCATTTTGGATATCAGAGTATAAACCATCTTCTCCTCTAAAATGGTAGGTGTGGTTGATATTTCTATTTACCGAGCTATTTTCACAAAAACATTTTAAGCTTTCAAGTATTGGTACATAATGACAAAACTGCATTTTACCAGAGACACTTTCTACTAGTGGTATTGCCACAGGACTAATTACATTAAACTCACGAGTAAAATACAACTTCCGAGTATACGAGGAACGCAAAACTCCAAGATCTGGAGATTGTATATTTGGTGTTAAAGGACTAGGAGCAAGAGAGCACCACAACATGGACATTTCATCAGAAATGATCTCTAGCACAAGTCTATTTATTTCCTCTTTGCTCAGTATGTTCAAAGCATCTAGCTTTGTTTTCAAACATTTTTCGAAATTTTCACAGGTCATTTGATTCAACAGGTACAACTCTTCTACAATTTCTTGAATTGTCGACTCTGGTATAAGATTCTTTGACTGGAGTTTTAGCAGGAAAAGGGCTACAGATTTTGTAAATTCTGCAACAGGAGTTTTGGTATTGATATCCTCATCATCACTTACTATATCTGGTCCAGACATGCTTCCATTCATGACACTAGATAGTGAAGAAGTTTCTTCTTCAAGACATTGACTTTCATTTGCCTGATTGATAACATATTGTGCATCTACATTTTGAATATTGTAATTTCTATGATACCGTGATACATGTGAAGAAAATGAAGACTTAATGTGAAATTGTCTACCACAATCTTTAAATGGGCAATTGACTTTCAGACCACTATCAATATGCTGTCTTAGGTGAGCCATGAGCTCCTGAAAGTTGACACACTCACGCTGGCAAAAGTCTAATGTACACCGAAAACTAAAATCATTACACTGATATCTGTGTGAGAATGTTTCCATGTCACTATGTTGCCTAGATATGTGCCATGTAAGCCCTTTGTAAGAATGACAAACCTGACCACAGCCTTAAATATAACACGTAAACGAAACGTTTCTATCATGTCTGTGACTCCTAGAATGCTGAACATACTTTGTTATAGTTTCAAATCTAATATTGCACAACAAACAAACAGGTCTAGGCCTCTCACGTTTAGTAACAGACTGAATTTCTGCCATTTGTAATTTAGTCGATTCAACATGAGGATTTAATTACCAATTACCCTTGCTAGGCGGTTGGCCTGCATCAAAAGGTTAAACAATAGTGTAGGTGAATGGGTATAGGCTGGGCTACTGCCCAAGTTTCTGAAATACATTGTAGTCCCTAGGTCACTTTTGCTATTTATTACTACTAGTACTAGGCCTCACTTCGGTATCAAATTCAAACAATGAATTACACAACTTTACAAAGGTAGGCTAGGCTGCTAACCGAGGGTAAAACATATGAATTATCCCCTAACTGGTGTGATCTATTAATATTATTGTATGCACTGTTATACGTTAACTTAGAAAGTGTTAATCTAACTTTTCTATGACCCTGCATGAGCCGTCCTAGTGTAACGTTAGACTAGGCCTAGCTTACTTCTGCACTGCCCTTGCTTACGTTAAAATGAGCCTGCCGGACGTGTGTTAGGCCAACGCTATAGGCTACACTGAATCGTTAGGCTAGGTAGGTTACTTAGGCTCATAGTCATACTAGCTACACCTTTGTTATATTTTCCCAATATATTTTACATAACACAAACAAAAAATCCAAAAAATCTACCCACGAGAATTAATCAAATGTTGAAGTGAGCGCCACCAAAATATTATTGAAAAGAAGAAAGTGGTCGACGAAACGTCAGTCATACAAATTACAATTTACGAGGTATCCGAGTCAACGTCTTCACATATAACCACTGAGTGTATAGATCAGTGCATATAACCGACGCGACGATGGGCCGGGCGTGCAATGTGCGTTGATTATACCCAATGCCGATAACTTTCCACTAAACCACAGTTCATAGTAGAAACATATCATATAAAAAAATCATATATGATGAAACTTGCTCTGTTATATCGTATGAACATCTGCAACAATTATTTATATTAAATATTGTTAGTAAAATTGTATGCTATATAACAGAATTGTTCATAATATCGAAAATAGTTATCTAAAGATAATGTTTAAAATAAAAATGTAGAAACATTATTACACATTTGCCGCCAGTTCTCAACCTCCACGTACAACGCAACAACGATGGCGCAATAATTTAAGACCAATCACTGATCGGTATATTTAGGACCAATCAGATCAGAGCTTACTTTTTAGAGCAGGTGAGATTTTAGCCAAAAAACATGGGCGGAGATACCGGCATTTTACAATTTGCCAGTGGAAACAAACACGTATAGTGCTAAGCTGGGCTCTACTGATGGTAAAAGTTTACCTCTGAATAGAAAACTTTGTTAAGTCTAGAAAAATGTGTCCAATTGTCGCACAAAATTGAACATTTTGTGTACAAAAACCTCATTATTACGGCTCAATTTACTGGAAGCCTCTTGCAACTGCATGTACCAATTACGTTTGTGGGAGGGTGGGGGGGGGGGGGGTTCATTCCACCTGTTCCTATCCAGTATCATAAAACCTATATGATTGGACTTTCTATTACTGTACCTATAGGAAAGTATCTACAGATAGCTGTACGTATTTCGTTTGCATCGGGGTTTTTTCGACTTCGCGGATCTCTTCAATATATAGGAGAATATTAAGATTTTTGTTACTTTGACTTATTTGTGAACAACTCATCATTTTAACAATTTTCAGTGTCACTTTAGTGAATGCAATCGTGTACTTCATGATTTTAGAAATATGCGTTTAGTACATGTCTCTTCCACGCTTTCGTGGGAAGCTGGTCGTAAAGGTGCCAAATGTCTTGACGACCACCCCCCCCCCCCACCCCACCACCATCCTCCAGACCATCCAAACATACAACTATAAAATCGACGCCGTTCCTGTATGGATATTATGAAGCCTCTGTTCAATTGCGATTGATATAGGAGTGACCAATTGCAATATTTTGACAAAAACCACCAAGGGGAACTTGCTGTAAAGATGGTACATGGGTATAAATTTGAGAGGTTTTATGGAAAATAGTATTATAATGTATTTTAAATAAAGACAGAAACCAAAACGTTTTATTGTATTTAAGTAGTGTATGGAGGTAACTGAAACGGAATTGTCTTTTTTTTTATGTACAATAGGTAAGGGTGGGGGTCAGTTATAGTGTTGTCCATTATGTACACAAACAGAGGCCTGCAAAAACGGTTATTTTTGTTAGGAATCGTAAATTGACGTGGTATGTCTGTCGTAATTCAACGTTAATAGTAACGTAAATTAGTAAAAACGTTTTTTCTTGTTAACTTACGCCGAAAAAGTTGTAAAATGAACTTCTTTCGTAATTTCACCAATATTTTGCCGTTTTTTTGTGAAAACGGGTAATCGCCGTTATATTTACGGTGAAATTCGAACGTAAAATCACTGTTTTTTTTAACAGTGTAGGTAAAAATTACTTTTGAATGGCACATAAAGAAATG
This sequence comes from Apostichopus japonicus, assembly GCF_037975245.1. NCBI lineage: Eukaryota > Metazoa > Echinodermata > Holothuroidea > Aspidochirotida > Stichopodidae > Apostichopus > Apostichopus japonicus. Next base: position 11,953,449 of record NC_092574.1, on the reverse strand, counting down.
ATAAAATTGTACATGATGGTTGTGGAATAGAAAACTACGTATTCAGTAGTTTGGGAATATTTAATTCACAATGCAATTAGTACAATTTAATCCTGTTTCTCGAATGGTAAGAATTCAAAGCATTAGGTGTCTTTGTTGAGAGACAAATGATTTGTTCGGTTAAGGCTCATTTAGTTGATAAAATGAGCAGTTAGACTATAATATCCAAACTATAGCACCAAATTTGACACATTGCAAATCTCTTTTGTTTATGTGTAGCGGTGTTAATTATAAACAAGTTACTTCCTCCAACTAAATCGTTCATACCTGCACGTTCTGAATTTTGTAGCTATTTGGGCGACACCAACACCAGCATGGGTATTATAGATTTTGGACTATTCACAGGTTTTACTCCAAATAAGACGAGCTGCGAAAAGGTAATGTTGATCATTTACTCGTTATGACAAAATCAACCAATGTCAATTTATTTTTGTAATATTTTCTTCGGAGGCATGAAGTTCAGTATGCGTCAGTATTATTGATATCATTGTTTGATTTATGACTGCATGAACGAGGTAGCTATGTTTTTACCAGCGTATATGTTTAAAACATCTCATTAATAGTGAGAGTATACCGTAGGCCATATTTAGACAAGCCTGTTTTAAGAACATCCTCAGCAGTTTCCTCAAACTACAGAAATATGAATAAATCACAAAACCTACAATTTTAAAACGTTTACCGTCTTTGAACTAGTTTCTTGAGCAGAGACTATTACTCATAATGGTTTACGTTTCAATTTCTTTTTGCATGACAAGGGTTTAAAAATATCGACAACAAACCAGGGGCGTCGGAGCAGGTACGGCAGGTCCGGCGAACGCCGGACCAATATTCACGGCGCCAAAAAAAAAGGAGTAGGACTAAGGAAAAAAAATGGCAAAAAATAAGAACCAAAATGAAACATACTTCAAAAATGTCTTTCAGAAGATTAATCGGGTACACAAACAGACAAGGGAGAACGCACAGAAGTCTTTTTTTCAAGCTCGGGAAGGGCCATTTCCTGCAATCTGGGAGGCTTTTTTTCACAGTTGCTAGAAAATGTCAGGTGTCAATTTAATTTGACATATGCCGATTTCGTCAAATCATAATCATAGAACTTGAATGAAACATCGAGAAAACGGAAATTGTCAGTTGTGCGCAACTCATCAGAAATCGATTTCTCGTACATTTAACGATATTGTCGATCTACGACTTATGACTGCCTATAGTCATACGATAAACTTTCCATCTTTTCCAATAAGTTTTCAAAGGAATTTCAACTCATTCACAAATTGCTGCAACTCATGGACAGCTACTCAGGAACGGCGCGTGGCATATTCTATATCTGTTTTTGTTTTAATTATGATTGCTATAATTGAAAATGTGATAATACTTTTATAAATCAAATCACATATCGCCACAAGTGGTTAATTATTTCTTTCGTGTTATACATATACCAACTTTCAGGCTAATACTAGTAAATTATTTCTTTCGTGGTACTAATATATGCCGATATCTCTGTAATAATTAATATTTGTAAGCTTTTGTGTAAGTATTCATGGATATAACTATAATACGCGATCGCATTATCTGAGTTATATGTTAACTTCATCCATGCAACTTTCTCACCTATAACAGGTCGTAAAAGAGAATAGCTTTGTCGCAAGATATGAAGTGTCAGACCGTTCAGTTATTTTCTATACTGATTACTTTCCCATACAACGCGAAGGCTCTATAAGCTTTGAATTTCAGGCTACGTGTGCATTCAACGTCACCAACATTCATCACGCAGCTGTTAGAGTGTATGACTATTACGATCCAGGTTAGTAACTAATACTTCATATAAAGCGTGATGATTTTCCTGATTTTAAGTTAAACGTATCTGTAAATTGCTTCTGTTCCTCGTATCTACACTAGGCTACACATGGAATACAATTCCAATGAATTAAATCGTTAAACATGTATGGTTGCCACAACTTGCCAGGCATAAGGTTCGAGTTCACGTTTGCATATAACCTTACATGGTCTTTTAATCTTTCTATCCATGCACTTCCCAACTTCTCAATAGTCTAATCCAATAATACTGTAGTGAAGCCAAATTTTGTAGTTTGCACCCTATGCATATTTTTGTGTTGTTACGTAATAGGCTGTATGTAGCGTTAGTTGTGCACATAGCTTTTGCACGTGTGTTTGTCAGTTCTGTACACGCTGCGATGATGGCTAGCAGCGTCACTGCAGAGCTCCGGGGTTCGCCTCATAAACCCCTTAGTCCTTAATTTGATTGCTCTCGGGTCATTAATTGCCCAGAGATACCCATATCTGGACTGTCTGGTTGTCAGTGAGGAGCCTGATGTCCCCCTTCTAAGAGAAAGGATGCCTCGGGTTTCGGCTTCAGACGAGAAGCCACGTTTCAATACGAAAACCACAATCAAGAAATCCCATAAAATGCAAATATGTCGTCTTGAGTAATAACAGTAGTAGCTTTTCACATTCAAATGATCAAATCCAATTCAGTAAATGTTTCATTTATTTCCGACCGACTCTGCCAAATGCAAGAAGAACTATTTTTGTCCTTATATACATCATTGTGTTCATAAAATATAACGAAAGGTCCTTCCATATTGGGCCGCGCAAGCGACCCGCATTTATATACGGAGATATGTAAGTTTATGTATAGCGTTCTGACGTATAGGGAAGTATATAGGCCTGCATTCTGTAAAATTGTAATGACGCACGTGTACAAACTCGGCTAGGTTAACCGTGTGTGTGAACATTGGTTTCCTTGCATATGTGAGTTATGTAGACATATACTCCACAAAACACATTTAATGTATTATTTTCTAGGCGGCGAATCATATCATATGCATATCGTATGCTATATTAATTCATATCATAACTCCACATCGTATATGATGATATCACAGGTGTAACTTTGCAATGTCCGTTGCAGCTGTTACACAAATTATTCAGACGTCTCCAAGAGTCTAATAGGACTTGAATTGGGCTATATCATTGAATAATGATCATGATGGTTGCTATTTAACGTTTAATCATGCTCAAACTGGCAACTTATGTCAACAATTAACAGCATGTAGTTCATATCATATAGGCATATTTTAATATCACACATTAGTTTCGAAGTGAGTTTTCATAATTTTATTTTTTAATGATCTTTTCAATCTGTTCTTTTATAGATGTGGAGTGCATACAATTCTATACAGGAGAAGGTTCAAATGTAGTACAGACGCTGTGTAACGATGACGAATGTACTTGTATTTCAAGTAAGTCGATCCATGTCATAAAGGCTGAGCTGATGGAAATTTATTTCATGTGTGATGTAAAAGTCAGGTTTGTACCCCTCGTGTGACAGTAGGCCTATAAAACACCCTCACGGGATCCACTGACTATCCTAACCGACAGGTTAAAGCCATTCCCACGTAATTTTCTACACTAGTGAATAATTAGTCCGGTTGTAGGGAGGTAAATCGATTCTATGAATGGTCCATTGTGCTTCTAATTGGCTCAGTTGAATCGGATTTCCTGATTTGAATATAATCAAATGTTTTTATTATTGTATCATTCAGGGGAAATTTTCCATGAAAGTAATTTCTCCGGTTGCATCTATTATGATGGAGGCGGGCACGGAAGGGGGAAAGGGGGAGCGGGGTTGTCTCGAATAGAGTTCTCGAGGAAAGTCCTGCACCATCACCACATCAGTTTAGTACCAAGGCAAATATACCTTCTCGGAGTAAATGTCCATCCCGTGATAAAAACATTAGACAACAGTTTGTCACACTTCTTTTAATCATGACTTGTAACGAAAGCACATTAAAAATGAGGAAAACTGGAACAGTGTGCTTCATTAAAATGTACCACGATCTCTTCTATATCTACCTGAAAAATACAATTCAATTCATTAACATAATTGGTAGATTAATTACGAGATGTGCATACTTCCATTGTATTATCTATACTTGTATACAATAATGGTATACCTACAAGCAAAGAAACAAGATTGGGGCAACAATCCACAACATGGCATGACAATGCAGATCAGACCACATAGACGTTCTTAACTTGGTTATCTCAGAACAGATTTTCCAGTTGATGTAAATTAATCTATACTCTATTGATACTGACATCCAAGTAGCTTGAATATATATATATATATATATATATATATATATATATATATATATATATATATATATATATATATATATATATATAGTAAATGTTGCATTTCAAAATCCAGAAACTGTTTGCCTTTATTCAGCTTTTCAGATATGCATCTTGCAAATGGTTTTTATAGTTAATGAACAGTCTTTCCAGTGATAAATTACTTACTAGTTAAAGGATCACAATGATGTTAATCTTGATATTTCAAAGTTCAATAGTGCAATAATAAAGCAAACTACTCCATTTTTCAGGAGGAGTATTCTCCTTTGAAGGATGACCTAGCTACAAAACAAAGCTACTTTTGACATCTTGTAGACCGTTACAAAATACTTCTTTCTGTCCATATGAATGTCTACACCATCACACACACACATATACACACAAATAATATATATATATATATATGTATATATATATATATATATATATATATATATATATATATATATATATATATATATATATAATGACCATTTAAACATCTGAATTCATCAATTTAATTAGCATGGACTACTTAGTGTAACACATCGACCATTGTGTCGTATTTAGTACCTCAGATGCAACACAAGATTCAAAATGAAAACATCCATATGGACACAAAAAACGTGTTCATGGTACATTAGAAATCTAGAATATTTTTCTAATTTTTAAAGCAATGGATAAATATTCAAAATTTGGCTTACAGTAAGGAGCTGAAGTCATCATATATATACTTTTCATTAAAGAAGTATTGCAAAGATTCAGCATTAAATGTAAAATATAATTTTGTCTTTGGCTATTACATATCGACCTAATGTCATTCTTAGGTTATTCTAGGTATATGGTCATTCTTTAACATCAGGTAATGCCTCCATTAGAGCTGAATCGATCAATTGAACCAACAAGATTATTCTAATTCTTAAAGCTTTGCAAATGAAGAGTGATAAGAATATCATTCTGTCATCAAAGCTAAACATTTGAAATGATCGAAGTAAACTGCTATACTCGGCGTAAAGTTGATCTTCTGCAGAGATGTTTATGAGTTAACCTCTTCAGTTTTAATATGTCTTTATAAATATAAAATAAACTCTTAACTGCAAACATGTGAGAATTCCATTGAAAGTGTTCGGAGTGATCAGTCTTTTCTTGGAATGAATTCATTCACTAATTATGAAGCTAACTTGGTACAGAACCGTTCTTTGGGATTACGTGTGTTTTCATCATCTTCTTCTATCTTCTTTCAAGGTGAATGCCCTCCTTGTTTTGATAGACCGGATACTGGTGAACTATTGATCGCTGCGTGTGTTAGTGCTCAAACATATGGTAAAGTATATTTTGACACAAGATCTTTTTATCTGTCTCAGATATGCCTTAATTGTCATCATCACTGAAGACATTGTGTGCAATCCTCACAGCATCGACATTGGCCGTGGGTGAAAAAGCAGTATTAAACATCTGATACGAATTCTCATTTCAAACTTATAATATATTATATTCATTATCATTATATACCAATGAAAACAATCTTCAAGTGGTTGTTGGTATTGCAACGCTTGCCGAAAGTCAACAGTTTCAACACAGCGCATGTGAGAAACCAGAAAAGAGTGGAGATACCTTTAATGGTTAGACCAGTGAGAGATATATACGTGCGGAACGAGTCTGCAAACGGGCCGCAATACCTTACCATTAATCTAATTTGCTAAATGCATAGTGACCAACTAGATTAACTTGACATTACTAAAGAGTGAGCAGTCTGAGTATTCAAAACAAACTCAACTATGAGCAAGTGAGAAATTAAGATTCCTCCCGAGTAAATTCTTTTGTTCCAACAGTGAGTAATCGAAATCCCTAATTAGTAGATAGCATTAAGGTTGTGGGCAACTTCTCATGAGTATGACAGTGAGTAACTTCTCACTAGCACCTTACAGTGAACGAGAAGATACTCACAGGTTATTTGTCAAGGATATATGGTTTCAGATACATTACTGCTATAGTGGTTGAGTCATCAGAATGCACGAAATAATTTGTCAAGAAGATATGGTCTCAGATCCAGTACTGCTATAGAGGTTGAGTCATCAGAATGTATGACTTAATTTATCAAGGAGATATGGTTTCAGATACATTACTGCTTTAGTGGTCGAGTCATCAGAATGTACGACATAATTTGTCAAGAAGATATGGTTTCAGATACATTACTGCTATAGTGGTTGAGTCATTAGAATGTACGACTTAATTTGTCAAAGAAATTAGGATCTCATATCCAGTACTGCTATAGAGGTTGAGTCATCAGAATGTACGACTTAATTTGTCAAAGAAATTATGGTCTCAGATACATTACTGCTATAGTGGTTGAGTCATTAGAATGTACGACTTAATTTGTCAAAGAAATTAGGATCTCATATCCAGTACTGCTATAGAGGTTGAGTCATCAGAATGTACGACTTAATTTGTCAAAGAAATTATGGTCTCAGATACATTACTGCTATAGTGGTTGAGTCATCAGAATATACGACTTAATTTTTCAAGGAGATGTGGTCTCAGATCCAGTACTGCTATAGAGGTTGAGTCATCAGAATATGCGAATGATATATTCTGGTCATTTTTAAAATATTTTAAAAGTGAACTTCTTGAAAACCGATCACATTAAAACCATCCGTTGAAATTATTGCATTTCTCGTTGGATTATCAACCATCGATACTAAAATTCTGTCTAAAGTTTATCCTTTAGTTCGATGCTTGCAAGTAGTGATGATGCAACAAATAGCATGGTAGCGCACACTTGAGTTTGACTAGCAATTATTAGCGTTTTGACTGTATATACAAAATATTGACAATTATCACAGTACCATGGTGTTTGTTTATCCTGCTGCAGTCTATTCAAAACATGTCCAATATATTTTTTCATAATATTTCGATGTCTTTTGTTGTTCTTTCGTTCTAGTGTATCATTTGCAGGTTACGAACATACGAGAGGAAGACGGATACAAAGTCGTCAACGCAACTATTTTGGATCCAATTAAGAGAGGTAATGACAAATGACAAATGGAGGAAATATACGTTAAAAGTAGTACGAAATATATAGTTTCGTTCACCAAATGAACATCTTTTAGCACTAATTAAGTTACATTCGAAAGAGAAACTTTCGTTGCCTTGACATTTTTGGACACAGCATTATTCAAACGTTGAATTACTTCAAAATAAACCAGAAAGTATAAAGGCTATAACTTACCACTCGCTGTGCCGACAATTAATAATTTGAATGTTTATGCAGTATTAAAAAGACATTTGCAGACGGATTTATGGAGGAAATTCAACATTACTACAACAATATTTAAATGCTATATTGTGTTATAAAATGCTAGTGGTGGTAACCCAATTTGTACAGTTCAAAACTAGACTTGCTGGTATAATTTGGTTACTAATTGCTGCCATTCAACGCATTAACTTCGTTATATGTTGGATGGTCCTCTGTAATAGTAAGCAACGACTATTATAGAAATACTGTGCGAAACAACCGACAGATACCAAAGCAATCTGTAAACTTGAATCTGCAGCCAGAAGTTAGCATTGAAATCAATTCCACGTTGCAGTGAGTATAGTTGTGGATTTGACAACAATAGCCTTAAATGGAAACCAAGAAAATTAAATAAGCACAAAAGATTAAAAAGAAGACTTTAATCGCACAGGAACCAAAAACCAGATGTTATAAACGATCGCAGCCCATGTGTTGACTTGCTACACTCATTGCTATCGAAATTGTCTGATTTTGGTACGATTTATGATTTGTCTGATTTTAGTTTTTATAACAGTATCGAAGTTGCACAGAATCAACACAATTTTTTGAAATTAATTCTGCGATATCTCATGATGTCCAATACGTGCGCCAGCTTAACTTTCTGTATATATTTGAAGACATTTATACATTTCAACCATCAAGGGTTTTAACTAATGCTGCCGTTCGTATGATGTTTCCAGAATTCCACAGAAAATGATATCTAATTACAAGCCTTTCTTTCGATTCCATAGGTGATGAAAGAGATGTCCATATGCATGACTCTCGTGAGTTCTGGCTCAGCAGAGCTTGTCGTTGTCCCGATATAAGAATTAGGCAGTACTTGTTAATTGGCAGTAATACATTGGAGTATACAAAACCAGACGGGAATGGTGCGGTTAAAGGGTGAGTGTATGTAGATGCCAACGAAGCATAACATGATATGTTATGTTACGTAATACTGTAACATATATATAACGATGACAAGAGGCGAACTTTGAATTTCATTAGATGGGTTGTCCGTTGACAAACTGAATTTGTTTTACACATTTGCGAAGACATGTCTCTTAACAGCATATTTGTAGCTACTTTTCTTGCAAATAGACAGGCATAATGGACAAAATACTGGTATACATTGTAAGTTTATTATGTTACTTAATTAATGAACCGCAACATTAGGGAAATACCATACTAGTTAATCTTGTCTGTCTGTTGAATTTATGATGTCTAATTGTGAACTTTTTTTGAAACATTTCAAGGAAAACCCGCTAACATTTTAGTAGAAAAGATATAGGCGTGTGATAAATGTATTTGAGTAAAGTATACAGTTTGTCTGGTGGGAATAAGTAACCATCAACAATGTCTAGTGTTTCAAACAAAATCTTCATTTATGTGATAATAAGATAACAATTTACATGTCGTACTTTCTACCACTGGGATACTCTGTGAAATAAGTCATGACTATATATAATGCTTGTGATAGTAACATTTCGACTAACAGTTATATCACACATAGGAAAATTGCCTTGTTCCCAGAATTACCACGAATAATATGAATACAGTGTGGTCTTCAATGCTGGTACGCAAGTGGTTCTTTTTCAGTGTAACATGGCTATATCTTTACGTGCTTTACTTTAATAAGACATGAGATTTTGATATCATGAAGAGAAAACTTTCCTTTAGTTTCAAAAGTAATAAAATTAGCCGAACATGTCTGCAGTTATTTTTAAGGCCAACAGCTCACTAATTGGTTAGAAATGTAAGCGTTGTCTGCAATACATATATATATATACTTTTGTGGATGGTAATCACTACTTATTGGGTGTATAGTACAAATGCTTAGGTCCAGTATCACAACATCTCATTATACTACCACCAACCGTCTAAACCTCTGTTTTTATTTATCTGTAGGTATCGCTACGTCATTGACAACAATTCAATCATGACACGTTGGAGAAATAAATATCACAGGGAAGTCCGAATACCTATCCGCGATGGTAACAGTGGCTGCAACTAATTGAAACGCGTTGAATTTTAATTCCTGAAGCAGCAACTTGGAATTAAAATTATTTAGAGAATATGTGGCAGCTGGTATTGCTATTAATAATCTATTTTTCCAATCACTTTTATCCATAATTTTAGAGTTAAACTTAGCCGGGTAGCATGTCTTACAACTTTCCTAGATTTCATTTTATGTATTTTCCTCTTATAACAAGAGAACGGAGAATTGCTTTCAATAAATAATCTGCAGTTTTGTTTTAAGTCTAATGTCGCCATGCTATAAATCAATATGTCGTTTTGTCGTTTGTTTGATCCCATGAATAGGATATATCAAGAGAAGTAAGGTCAATTAAGGATATGTATCACTTTGGGACCAATGAGCGAGATTGCAAACTGCAACCGGAAGGTGGAAATCTTTGGAACAAGAGACATCCTAAAGAATTTTAATGAAGTGATTCGCCATCAATTAACTATACTTCTAGTTATTAGTTTGAAGTAGATATTCGATGATTTTTTGAAAACTAATTAATCGAGCTTTTTTAAATGTGTAAGTGGTAGTAGTAGGCTAAACATCTCATGAACAGTGCTATAGTTATATAGCTTTGTCTTTGACAATAAAGTAATGTTTCTCAAAATTATTTTCTATGAGCTTCTTTTTTTTTCAAACAAACTGCAAAAGGGGTAAATATAAATTTCCATGATTCCAGGCAGGAACCGACATTTCCTTTCCCCGTATCTATCAAGGCCCAAACGCCCCGAAAGCCTCAATCCTCATATCTTTCCTCGTCATTCGTCACAATTAACCTGCAGATAGCAAATTCTGTATGCCTTGCACTGAATGCTTCAAGAATGCTGATTAACATGAGTTGGTAGCTTTCCTGTTAATTCTACCCTTATATACTTGGAAGCGAGCTGGTTAAGCTTTACGCATGCATACTGCATTAACAAACGCACCAGATATTACATAAAAGTATATGCATACACGTTCTCTAATACAACCTATGTACTGTATAAAAGTCCAATACACAATTAGGTTACAATAAGACTTCAAAAGAATCTTTAAAAAGTTTTCATTTCCTAAACAATTTAAGCGATCTGTTTCTCTCTGCCGGATTTCGTATTTAGAAACTGAATGTGACGCGTTAATTACTACAGAAGTTAACTTCAATTATTAAAAGAATTTTAACAGAGTAATATCTAAAACTGCAAGAGGAGCATCCGTTGTTTTGACGCACTCTGTACCTATCCGTCAAGTTGAACGCAGAACGACCAATTGAAAGTATGTGTTGGCAGAACGAGACCAAAGTATGCATGTTTTGGTGTTCTTACGAAGCGCATTTCTTTTTCAATATGAAGTTTATCTTTATTTCGGCTAACGAAGATTAACTTATGCTACACTTTACTTAAATTATTAGCAATATGTCGCAACTATCCTTTAGCATTTGGGCACATACGCTCTTAGGGGATGGTTCTATGATCATGTACTAAATATAAGAATATGTACTAAAAATCTTCTTTGAGAATGCAAGTTGACGAAGATATTAAAAACATTTAAAATGTGCCGATTTATATAACAATAAATACGCGAATATGAACTTTTCATGATATAAAGGCGTCTTTGTTATTTTAGATGGCTCTTAAAACGAATTAGGTCTACATATAGACGACAAAGAAGACATCTCATTAATTAATTAACAAAAATACTTAATTATTTCACATATTTACAAATAAAATTTACTTTAAAAGTATAGATTTTCAACTTAATGCTGAATCCACGTCATCTGAGACGAAACTCACAACAGCTAGTGAATGGGCTGACAGGTTAATATGGGGAAGTGGATCAACATCAAAACTCACCTTTTAAACCAGTTTTGTAACTTGTTCTCTAAACATTATTGAAAGGATTAACTAGGGTGAATGCGATTAAAGAGGGGTTTGGATTTACTTTAATCATGTTGATTAAGTAAAACTATGACTTGTAGTATCAAGTAGGGGCAAATTCTGTATTTAAATGCAGGAAAGTTTTTAAAACAGTAAAATTGCACCGGAGTTTGTCAACATAATACGAGGTGTGTTATTTACCTAACGTCTTGCAATGAAACAATTAAGAAAGACCTCTGAAATAATATGACATATTTCAATGTTAGTTTCTGATTGATATATTACGCATAATCAAATTCCGATGGCAACTGGAAATAAACATTAACCATATAAATCTTTGATATGAAACAATAGATCGTCATAACGATTTCACTATACAACAGCTACTGCAAGGTGAATGGTTCACTAAGAGACTTTAAGCAAGGTGGCCTAAACTACATGTGAAATTGTATAATCAAATATTTAGGTGAATTGATACAAACATATTGCCTCCTTTTTCATTGCTCTTCGTGAATCCAAATCATCCGTTTATTACCTCGATATGATTGTGAGATTAGATAAATCATGAGGCAGTAAAACAGGACTATATATGGCTGACAAATATTGTGTGAGTTACCTAGCATATTTGGGTAGAAGTTTTAACAACCGATGTTTGAGATTCAAGGAGCAAACGGAAACCATTTGGCAACTTAAGGACAAACCGTAGTCACCAAACTGGAGCCTATAAACCTATAAACCGAACATGTGCGACTGATGTGTGCATCAAACGGCGTTCGCACACTGGAACAGTATAAGGGGTGGTCAGTAATTCCGAAAATAAACACTTATTGCGCAGTACTGAGGCAGCCCAACGTGACCTTTATGCATGAACAATGCATATGTAATACATATAACGTTTATATGACTTATCGTTAGATACTTAGCCATTTTGCTGACGAAAACGTTCATCCTTTTGCTAAATTTGGTAACATTCGAGACGATTTTCGCGCAAAATATGTTAGGTGCATGTTTAACTTGAGCAGCTAACGGGTCATAATTAATGGTATGCAGGAATGGTACTTAAGCGCAATATGCTCCTAAACTGATAATCTTGGTACAGTTATAGTTTAAATGTTCAACAGTTGTTTGTTTCAGAAATATACAAAAATTTCTATTATCAATTTGACGATGCGTCGCGTATTTTTGGCTCTCATGCGTGTGTAAGTGTGTTTGTGTCATGATGTATATTTGTGATACTTTTAAGGATAAGTCACCCAATATATAGCCTGGGCACGAATTCTAACTAATTCATTCTCAACCCCAGTCCTCTTTCCTTTTAAATGTGAATCACGAATCCCATGGAAGGAACAGCTATTACGCTTGATACTCGTATGCGGCAGACCAAATGCCTAATAATGAATGTTCCCGGTTTACAGTTTAAAACCCTTGATTACCAATCCATGAACCTGGAATATCTCGAATATATCAGCATTACGATGTCCATAACGGTTTTTGCCGATAATCCAGCTTTTCATCGAAAATCCAGGTTTACGTCAAAAATCCAGGCTTTCGACTGATAATCTAAGATTATCTGGTGATAAACCTATTTTCGGTCGAAAAACCCGGATGAGCGACACGATTAACCTGGAATATCTATATACTAATAAATTTATCTCTTAGGTTTTCAACAGAAAAGATAAATCTGGATTGTCGCTAGGATAAAAAGAAAGGAAGAAGGTTTATCGTCCATATACATTTGCATTATCAATGGAAAACCTTGGATTATCGGTCGCAAAATCTGTAGTATCAACCGCTAAACCTAACTTGCATTACAGGTCGAAAATCCAGGTTCCTCAACGATAAACCTGTATCATCGCTCGAAAAACTTGGAATATCATCGTTGAACTTGGATTATCGTCTTTCTTACATATTCGTATTAGAGAGCATGCATCTGACATGACATTTCGCGTTTTATGCTATGAATCTAATCGACATGGATTTATCCAGATCACTTCAATATGACTACCTAAGTCTCCGCGACGACAACATAAATAATGTAATACATACGGCGCGCCATACTCTAGCACCGCGAAGATCGGATCCGACCTATGGCATGTGAAGCGGCATTGGTACTTGCTAGTGTATGCCCTGAAGACGAAGTGCGGGAAGTCAGCACGCAGTCAACCAACCGCCGGCGTTTATTTCATCTATCCTGTCAAAATGTCTGAGCAGAAAAAGGTAATGTATCACCATGCATGTGCTGTTGAGGAGTTCACCACCCAATGTGATATATGAGTCTAACTCCTACACCAAACATCGAGAACAATATTTTTTTGTTCCTTGTAAACAAAGCTAACAAAAGTTAGGCTAGGCCTAACCGATTAGTCACAATGATATAGGCCTAGGCTAGGAAGTCTATAACCGGCCGTTGGGCTCGAACATGCCCAACGGTAGGAACACGGGCCTAGTGTTACAACATGCACACAGCAGCGATCCGAAATTCGCGAATCGAAATAAGCATTTCCAGAACAATAACCTCGATTCCATGCCTTTCGGAAATATAAGTTGAACTGAAATGAATTTTCTCCAAACGCAAGGTTATTATCTAGACACAGACATAGTAACGTAGGCCTAAATGAATTCACGAAAGTAGGCACATAACATCAATGATTGAGCAATTTACTGTTTTGCTGTACTACTATAGGCGGGGGACGTGTCATTCCTCCATCGGTACATTCCGCCATAGAAAATGTGCTATTTTCGCCATAGAAAATGTGCCATTCCGCCATTAATTTGTATATGAACTATACCAAGCAACGAAAAATCCACAAAATCAGTCATTTAAACCTACAATCAGAATCGTACTTTTTAATAAACTATCAGCCTTATTTAATTCCATTTATTCAACTAACTATTATATATTTGAAGACAATCATGTATCAACACTTATGAACTTACAATTCAAACTATTCAATCAACATGTACAGTGCATCAACTCCCCAATCTTGTCTTAACTACAATTCAGGCTATCCAGCGAACCTTCACATTTGAAGCAGTGTATACTTTCCTTATCAGAGAAAGCTTCCCTGATACATTCCTGTACACCAAGGTCAAATCCATACCTTAAATGTACCTTTCCGCCATGGCCGAAAGAGTAATGGAGTATTGTCTCTCCGTTTTAGAGTAATACTAATGTTTTCTTTTTTTTTCTTCCTTTTTTTTTGTATCTGACATGAAGTGTTTTCTCTCCTTTTAAAGTACTTAATGTAAAGTATTCTACAGACTAGTTCCTTAACCATCTCTCACTACTCGAGCCCTTTAATGATCTTTGGATTCTTATGGAAAGACACTGGTACACGGCACACAGAACTGGCAAATAACGCCCAACCCTTCAACTTTAAATGGAATTGTTTAGTGGAAAATGGGGTTCAGTCCTTTCGGTCATATCATTTTTTGTATTTGTATCGCCCTAAGCATTGCCCTGTGATGAATTTAAGTTCTGGTATGACAGTATATTTTGTGAACCAATAGTTCCCGGACTCATACCGCACTGCAATTTATCATACGTGGGCTAGGCGTACATATAACCTGCGTATATAATTTTTTCTGACTTTTTTGTCAAAAATGTTACTTTCTCCAATTTGTTTTTTTTTGTCTGTAGGATGTGAAAGATGAATCAGAACACATCACCCTGAGGGTAATTGGTTCTGTGAGTATCAATCTTTCTTTGTATTAAAGACATGTAATAACATAACATCATTTACTGTAGCTTGTCAAACCATTTGCCTGCTGATCATTCCAACGTTTGACTCATTTTAGTTATTATTTAGCTATATCTAATACAACTTATGCAAAGCTGACATCATGAGGTAATGACATCAACCACAGCACTCGTGAAAATGGGATTTGAGTGATTGAATTCCTTGAAGCATTTGTGGGGATATACTTGTATTTAATTGCTCAAATTAAGCAATTTGATGCAAGACAATTTACAATTTCTGACAAGACAGTTTTGGCACCTTTAAAGTACGACTCCACGATATCATACTTGCACTATGTACTACTGTGTACTGGTTAGTAATTTCTTTTCGGTCGGTCCCGTGGTACTCGTTCCCATCACTAATGTATACTAAACAGTAGAATTTCCTGTTTACGAGTGGATGTTGTGAGAGATAATTAGTTTACCAACACCATCTTACATATTTTTTCTTGCAGGAAGGTTCAACCGTTCAATTTAAAATCAAAAGGTCAACACCCTTGAGGAAGCTGAAGAAAGCATACTGTGATAAGCAGGTATGAAAGCAGGATCGTTTTTAGTCTACCTAGCCAAATATATATATATATATATATATATATATATATATATATATATATATATATATATATATATATATATATATATAATGAAGAGGATAACATGTAATGCCTTTAAATCCAATATAATATTTAGAATAGAATAGAAATAATTACACGCTACACAAATTTTCGGACACCCTGGTCCTTCGTCAGGCGTAAAAAGAGTGATTGAAATCACGTTAGTCAACATAAGTCCCAGACTGCTCAAAGTGCTTGAACCCGGGAAAAAAAAACATATCTCTATTGAGACCCTGACAGCGTGAACGTACTTTAAGGATCAATTCGACTTCCTTCAAGTTTACAAGATGGATTATAAAACAAACAAGCAACAGTGAAGCCGTTATGGTATTGGCCTGTCTTTTTCTTCCTAATTTTGGATGATCTATTTCATCAGTCTGACTCTACTTGCTGCCAATAAACATTTTGATGTATCCATTTTATATGCGAAAGGAGTTCGTCTGCCTGAATAGATATTGTTGATACAGTTTCCGGTATTTTCTGGTCACTACGGTTACCTGGGGCTCTGTGTGTATGTGTGTGTTTTTCATCTACATGGCACAGTGCCCAAGGCATACAACTCGGGACCTGCAAAGATTGTAAAGGTCGCAATGTTTCCTGAAATCACTTCCATGAAGGTAAAACTTGAGGTTCAAGTACAGTACAGGTCCTTTAATGTGAGACAAAAAGAAATCAATTACCCAAAACCGTTCTGTCTTCCTCCAACGACTGAATCTGCGACTTCAAAGAGATAATGTCTACTTCCAGAGATTTCACTTTACAGCCCATCTGCGTTTCCAGTCTCTGTAGCTCCTAGAAAAGTATTAGAAATATGTTAAAGTATATCCAAAGTCAATGAACCTTAGTGTATGATCTCAGAATATTGGTACAAATGCTCTATTTACTTCAGAAACTGACTGTTCTAATCTTGTTGATAGGAAGCCAGTTCATACGCATTCACACACCAGTACACTCACTGTGGTCCAGTCTGTGACACAAAGGTCTGAGGTCAGATTCCTACCTTTGCCTGATGAGTCCAAAAACTGCAAAATGGGTCACACACACATAATATATATATATATATATATATATATATATATATATATATATATATATATATATATATATATATATATATATATATATATATATATATATATATGTTACCCAGCATGTCAGAAAGTAGCATGTTAGGAAAGGATGTTAAAACAGACATTATTTATTAGGGTTTATAACTGACCTCAGTTTTACTCTGCAGCTGGTCCTGCAGTAGGTGCATTTCTTTGTTTTGCTGGCCGTCATGTCGCTTCTGAGATATTTCTATTCCTTCCAGCTGTAAGAGAAAGAGATGGATTTGTATCATTCAGTGAACTCATGGTTACTAATCTTCAATCTTCACTTGGAAAGTTGGAATTAGTCTACATGAGTTGTTACACAGGTTTTTTTCTTCATGTTCAGTGTAATTGTAAATTCTCTAAAGCCAAACAGTTAAAGGGGGCATATTGCATTAGTTACAGCCGAATGTCACTGCCTGAACAGTTGTGTGTAATAAATATAGGCCACTTTTCAGTAGGCGCTGTATACCAAGCACACATTCTGTACATCGTAAAGTAAAGGAAGTTGTAATTGCAAAAGTTAACTTACAAGATCACTTTTAAAGGATGAGATGAAGCAAAAAGTTTAGTCTGGAAATGCTTAGTTCCAACAAAAACAGGAACATTCCAAGTGCAAGAAATGTTTCTCTAGCTATTACAGTTTTCGGATTATCTACCTTTCTGCATATTTAAATGAACAAATGCCTAACATGTAGGAGTCTAGAAGTATTGATACATCTATAGTCTAGATTCTAGACTATAGATGTTAGTTTCTATCGCTAAAGGTATAATCTGTTACCTTAGCTTTCAGGGTGTCTCTTGCTTTGGTAGTGTCAAGCAGTTGTTTCTCGGTTTTGGCCAGAGTTGCCTGTATTTCAGTCTTTTCTTTTAGTGTTCTCTGAAGATTACCCTCCAGTCTTGTAACTTCATCTTTCTCTTGCTGCCGTTGACGATCCAAGTAAGCCTGGTATTTGACCAGTCTTTGTACTTATCAAAGCAAGGAAAATAAAGTGTACACCAAGATCATGTTGTTTACGTAACATAATCCACAAAGATCTAGCTCTTCAAATATGCCACAACAATTGAATCATGGTCATCAGAGATAAATGATTAAGATTGAAAATGTAGAGAATACTAAACATTTTGCCACATGTATATCTATGATTTAAAACCTGTACTGCAATAAGTTTGGAGTATATATAGACGGAGAACTTGGTTTTATGATTTTCCGTAGTACTAGAAGTCGGAAGTTACCCACTAAATGTTATCAAATTTCTGCAGAAATGGACAAAATCAATCTAAAGTAAATGTGTTGGAAATATTAACAACAAAGGAACTTTGCAAACTTGTTCACTTTGTTCTAGATGTTAATTGAATTCTGAAATACATTTTACCACCAGGTAACAAACTTATTTGACAAGTTTTCTTCTAACCTCTGATTCCAGTTCCTTGAGTCTTCTGTCATATTGACTGCGAGAAACTCTCCTCTTTGTTTGTGTAATTCCAGATGGAGGCTGTGGAGCAAATAAAGATGCATGTTCCAAAATCCAGACATTTCAACAACAGCAGTCTTACATCAGCTCTGACATCAATTGTCAGTAATAATCACAATTCTCATTTATCTCTACTGCTCACTTTTTAAAAACTAGAATGTCAGTCAGACCATGGAGTGGCATAGAAAGTAAGACACACATGATCCTTCTCCTCCCCCCTCCCATTGCCAAAGTTCTGTCACCTCTAAACTGACATTAATAGTAAGTTATCAGCAGTTATTTATTTTTTATATATATTAGTTCATATATAAGATGATAAAGATATCTAGATAGGACTTGTGCTTCTTTTATCATGCCACTCCACATCGATGGGCACATCAGAAACGGCTACTGAACTAAAATGAGGGTAAATAATTACACTTAAATAAGCAGAAAGAAACTACTTTTCTATTTGAAACTACTTTTCTATAAGAAACTACTTTGCTATTTTGGGAAGAGCTTTCATGCCTCTCCTGATAGAGTAAGTAGAGAACCTGGCTGTGTTAAACAAATTCATTACAAAAAACATCCAAAGTTGTGTGACAATGCATTATTTGATTTATGCTTCACTTACGAGAGACTCAGTAGATGATACTTTTCTTAAAGGTGACATGAACAACAATGTGTTGTTAAGAGACTTTGGTGCCAGATCTAAAGAGAAAATGAGAATAAACAGTATTTAACAGGCGCACTGTGTGGACAAAGTATACAAGGAAAATGTATCGGACCAGTACTGCATCGCAAAGATGCCAGTCGATCAAGTTGCTATGTAAGTGTGGATATACATGTGTAAAACAAGAACCGATCAAGTAATTAAACTGAGACAAATTTCAGAGCCTACATAGCTGCGGAACAACAACTTGAACACTATATTATTCCCATACAAAATATTACCAAAGGCCACAAGAAACTTATAACATGTTTCATTGCTCCAGTAACAAACACTATATTATTCGCATATATATTACCAAAGGCCACAAGAAACATGTTTCATGGCTCCAGTAACAAACACTATGTACAATATATAATCAAAGGCCACAAAAAACACATGAACATGTTTCATTGCTTCAGTAACATACTACAAAAACTATACTGTAGATGTAAGGGAAATGTTCAATGTAATTTAATATTTGAAAGCTTTCATCACTAATAGGCACTGTACTAGAATCTACTGCAGGTCTACTAAGGTAGGCAGCTACAGTAGGTACTGCACAATCAGTGTACATCCCGTACAAGCACCTAGTTAAGCCTCGCCTTCCACCAAAAACACAAACAACACATTAACATGTTTCATTGCTTCAGTAACATAATGTAAGGGAAATGTTCAATGTAATTTAATATTTGAAAGCTTTCATCACGAATAGGCACTGTAGGGCAGGTCCAAGCTATTGTATCCCTAGAAGCCAAATTTCAAACTTTACTGAAGCACCCTAAATTTGGTGTCATGTTAAAGCTGAATTATTGAAGTTTCAGATTTTCATAATTTTTTTTAATTGTTTTGCCTATTCGAACAATTACAGCCGACTAATTTGCATAAATTCAAATTGCAGTGTGACGTACGGGACATTTGGAATACTATTTCCCTGCCAGCAATATGAACTTATTGAATATAAGTTATGTGGGACATGATACAACATTCCTTCCAATAATTTTGACATATGTTTAGGGCTTCATCAATTAAATATGCTAATTAGCTAGTGTCCAAATACTGATGTCCCATACGTCACAATTTTCAGCACTTTTTTTTCAAGTTTTGATATGGACGAACAATTTTTTTTTGGTGATATTCTGTAAAGATCTAATTAAGAACATTGTTCAACAAAATCCATCCCAAAAAAATAGAAAAAAATATTCACAGCAAATCTAATTATCAAAATTAAAAATGTGACGTACGGGACAAAATGTGACGTACGGGACATAGTGTGGGGGAAACCCTGTATTTATACATAATAAACATGCATGGGCTCCAATGGGGACCTTTACTGGAAACCTTCCAATGCTTACACATTTATTTTGTTGAAAGATGGTAGTTGCAACTTATAATCCCTGCATGCCTGAAGAGCACAACATGGCTTCAAATAAACCATTGACTGATGACCACCAACGGCCAGGTGTTGTTCAATATACTGTCGGAAGTCAATTGTGTGTGTGTGGGGGGATACAGAATCATCTACAATGCTATTCAACATTGACATTGAATGAGTATTTGGTCTGGTAACCAGTATTAGGTCTATAGAGTTTTCTTTGTCGTACTAGTTTCATAGATGGACATTATGTGGACCTTACTGTGGACATTTTGATATGTTTTGAATGGGATGGATCATATTTCAACTTGAGGGTCAATAGTGGGGAGTATGATACAGTGTTGTACAGTATATACAGTATACCAAAACAGTTTTGCACCAAAACTTTGCATCTTGAATCATTTGTGGTCTAACAAAGCTAGAACTGATGTTATGAGTATTTGGTCTGGTAACCAGTATTAGGTCTATAGAGTTTTCTTTGTTGTACTAGTTTCATAGATGGACATTATGTGGACCTTACTGTGGACATTTTGATATGTTTTGAATGGGATGGATCATATTTCAACTTCAGGGTCAATAGTGGGGAGTATGATACAGTGTTGTACAGAATATACCGGAAACAGTTTTGCACCAAAACTTTGCATCTTGAATCATTTGTGGTCTAACAAAGCTAGAATTGATGTTATGAGTATTTGGTCTGGTAACCAGTATTAGGTCTATAGATTTTTCTTTGTTGTACTAGTTTCATAGATGGACATTATATGGATGTTACTGTGGACATTTTGGTATGTATTGAATGGGATGGATCATATTTCAACTTCAGGGTCATAAGCGGGGAGTATGATTCAGTGTTGTACAGTATATACCGAAACAGTTTTGCATCAAAACTTTGCATCTTGAATCATTTGTGGTCTAACAAAGCTAGAATTGATGTTATGAGTATTTGGTCTGGTAACCAGTATTAGGTTTATAGAGTTTTCTTTGTTGTACTAGTTTCATAGATGGACATTATGTGGATGTTACTGTGGACATTTTGGTATGTTTTGAATGGGATGGATCATATTTCAACTTGAGGGTCAATAGTAGGGAGTACGATACAGTGTTGTACAGTATATACCGAAACAGGTTTGCATCAAAACTTTGCATCTTGGATCATTTGTGGTCTAACAAAGCTAAAATTGATGTTATGAGTATTTGATGAATGTGTAGAGTAGATTTATACTTTACGCATTCCATGTTTTATGTAGTGGAATGATCTCACAAGTACACACTGTAAAAAATTTCTCTGTATATTTACAAAAGAAAAGCTTTTAATTAGTTTCCATCTGTTTTTTCATCAGTGTACAACAGCAACTGTAAATGCACAACTACGGTTTGTGTAGAAACAGATTCATTTCTATTTATTCAGGTAGAATTTTATGTGGCAACATGGAAAAAGTGATGTAAAATTCAAAATACTTTATGTATATTGGTCAAACTTTTTTCGTTTCTAGACAGAATGTTTCCGTTAATTTACCAAATAACAGTTTGTATACACGGTAAAAAGTTGTGATTGAAAGTAAAAATTATGTATTCAAATGAAGCTGCTATATGTTGCTAAAGTAATTTGTGATCCTGGGCGAATCCTATGTGGAGAGGAATTTGTTGTACATGAAAGAGATTTAGATGAAAAAATAAACGTTATACCAAGAGGAACACATTGAGAGAGTCAAATTTACCAAACACACATATCTTTATTTACCAACATGCAATCTTGACAGGTGTTTTAGACTTTTAGGATAACATCATATACAGCAAATGTGGAATTAGCACTGCAAACAACAATATAACAATATATTACACTAACATGAACAGTTTAGATACCATTGAAAAACAGGGATAAAGTGTGAATTTGTCTACCAGTGCGTTGAAAAACAGTAATATTATCATACTGCTACTAAACTATCTCAGCATATTAATCTGGACTTTCCAGATGATATTAGACTTCCAAAGGTAAATACTATTTAAGCAAGATTGATAAATGCTGAATAGCAGGGGGTCAATTTACCTTATGAACCTACCAAAGTGTCTAGAATGAAAGAGCAACGACTAAAAAATACTATTCTATGACACACTAAAGAAATAAGAAACAAAACAATAACATGAACCTGGAAACCACTTAAGTTGCATTGAAACTGAACCTGAAACAAAAAGCTATTAACAGTGTGAAACTCAAATACTACTTATGCTTAGAGTACTTAAAAGGATTTCTTCTAGTAAAAATACTTTGTTTCGAATGAGTACAGTTGCTACTCTTGGAAATAAGCTTTACTGCTATCAGAACAACTCCCAAATCAATAGAAAGAAAAAAGAAAACAGTTAGATTGATGGTCAATGTCAAAGTGATGAAACTTCCATTGAAATGCTCAGGCACACTGGGATATTTTTTTGCTAAAATGAACCTTTTCCAATATATAGAACAATCAGAAAATCTACTTGACAGTGCTCAAATTTGGGATATTTTTATATAATTACATCCAACTTGTACAGAAAAAGCTACGAGGTTGTTCTGTACAGAATCATATTTTGTATTTAAGAAAATACAATGTTTGGTTAAAAGACTTCTGAAGCAAGCAGATTACCTTATTGTTTATTAAGTATTTTAAAAATCAACTTTAAGTTACATTGTAACATGAACCTGTAAAATTTAGTGATTTATAGCAGAATAGTTCACAGAGTCAGCGCTTTTGAAATGGAGGTATCATTAAACAAAACAAAAAAGTATACAGCATTAAACAAAATTAAATGCAGTTAACTCAAGTAGCTTTTGGCCACATTCACTGCATATCTCACTCTCTACTTTCCTTCATCCGCTCACAAAGAGAAGTTACTTTCGGATTTATACACCATCTGTAAGATTTCTTTGCCCTAGACCCTCTCCCTGGATCAATCTCGAACAGTATTCTGTAGGGTATAATTTGAAACAAGTTTCATGAGTCCAATCTATCCTTGTTTACCAAAAACATCCTAGTGCTTAGAAACTAAATTAAATCAAATTTGGTAAAAGTATCCCCAAAATTAGTAAAACTTCACATAAAAGTTATATATATATATATATATATATATATATATATATATATATATATATATATATATATATATATAGTAAAAGTTTTTATCTGTTTTATTATGTATAAACTGTTGTAATTTGCATGCCGTGACAGGTGCAATGAAAACATTTAATGTTGCACAACATTTGTTGGCATTGACACTGACATAAAGCTATTACTGAACAAACTGAACATGACTTTACAGTTCTTCTTGCAGGATCTCAACAAGATGGAGGAACTGTAGTTTGAATGCACCTCCTTTGTTAATCTGTCAAGAAACTAGGTTTAAACTGTACCTCTGTATGTATTCCATGGTTGCTTGAACCTCTGTGGGATAGCATATGTTGAACACATAGTAGCTCATGAACAACATCTTCAACGCAGCAATAATGGATGTAGGATACAGCAGAGGTTCCCGATCAACTGTTATTGCCATTCTGTTTCTAAGAAATGGATTGCAACCTGTTACATAAAAACAAAAGCATTTTTTATTAATATCTTAAAGTATAAAGATCCATGGATTATAATTTTGAAAGCAATTTCTTTCAGAAATTATGCAAGAGTAGCCTGCAAGTAAAACTATTGCACTCTGGATTAATCCTAGTGGTCACCGTGACGCACTTCACCACAAAAAAAGTCAAACCTGATGATCTAGTGCATAGATATGTGAGACCAATCATAGTCTTAGGATAGAAATAAAATGGAAAGAAAAATTTGATTGCATTGTATGTGCAAATGGATATGACTGAAAGGATATGCAGTAAATCTTGTAATTAGTCATCATACTCACCAGCATATACCACACACGGTGACGGTAGATCAGTTTTGAAAGTAGAAAAGTCAGCATCCTCCTGAAACAGTGTAAAACATAAAGATTATATCCGAAGATAAGTTTTTAAGCCAGGACTAACTATTAAAAATAGGTAGACATACCTCTACTTCTTTGAACATCACATCTTTGTCTTCTCCAAAATATTCGCAAAGCATAAACACTGCTGCGAGGGTGACACACTGCTCGTTTTCTTCAGACTCTTTTGCCTCTTTAATCTTCTGTTGCCACTTTTTTGAGAATTTGCCCTGTTTTGTATCACAAAGAAATTTGTAGAGGGGGCCCACTTTCTTTGTCAAGTTGTTCTGAAATGTTTTATAAGAGGTGCTTGTAAGCTCGTAGAAATGGTTGTCATAGAAGGGTGTCAGAAACAGATAAGGCCATTCTTCTCTCAGCTCACACAATGGTTTTGTTGGTTTTTTGTTGATTTCAAACCGCTGAGTTACATATGTTGCTTTCATCAGGTTGCCAACCTTGTTAGCATTTTGGCTTAGTTTGGAAAATTCAGTTTTCAAAATTTTACGCTTTTCTTCTTGACTTTCCTTGGTTTCACCACGAGGGAGATTGCTTGGTTGCCAATTTGTGCAGCCATATGATTCTTTTAAGTCTACACCCTTCCTCTTACGTCCACTAGTACCTGGTGCATACAGATCACTGCGGATATTACTTTTTGATTGCAGTCTCATGCTAGGGTGGTTGTAATATGCATTTTCGATGAGACAAGCAAATGAATCAACTCCATTACCCAGTTCTGTAGAAAATGAATCTGGTGACAACGCTACTACACGTAAAGCAAAATCTCTGAATACCCTTCTTCCAGAGAGGTGTTTTGCGATCATTTGGTCTGCAATTGCTTTCGCTGCCCCTCTCTTTTCGCTGGGCAAAGGTGGTTCTTGCATTCTTAGACTGTTCCTAAACATATGTGAGAAAGTAGGTAACGCGATGTCATGAGTCGTCTGTCCTGGTGTTGTTTCACATCTTGGGCTCTCGTCCTTATCTGTAATTCAAACCAGAAAATTAATTGACGTAGTGATTATTTGCCACTATAAGGAGCAATTGCGAATACAAGATTCCCAACTCAGCTGATCAGAAATACAAGGGCATATTGCAGCATTGACTGATGTGCCTCTACATAAAAAATTGAGTTTCCATCACTGACTTTCGCCTAGACTGTTAAGTATATACCTGATATGACTTTTAACCTCCACGAAAAACAATACATATAATTAATGGGATATCTTAATAACAAGTGTGAAGATCAAGTTACTCTGACTTTTTGAGATATCAAGTACACAAGCCAAGGTGTCACACACAGACACACATGCTATCATCACCGAACATAAACCTTGCCTTCAGCAGGGAATCAACACAGAACATAATGTTTAACCAGGCCTACATGGAAATGTAAGAACTAATTAACTTTGTTAATTTTATTTTGTGAACTTCGTTACAGGTAAGTAAAATAAACTAATGCAATTATATTCATTGTATTCATTTATTCACTCATAAATTCAGTTTTGGGTGACGTCATGTAAAAAAGTCTGATGAACAAGAATTTTTGGATTATGTACAAGGGGAAGGTTAAAAAAGTAGGAGAAAATAGGAGTCACTTGAAAGCAGTGGGTAACACAATCTGACTGCATTGTAAGGAGATTATTTGGACTTGTTAAGCCAGTTAAAATGCTACTACACTCTAACTAACCAAAGTATCACATTTCAAAGTTTGTATTGACTTGTTTTAACATGTCATCGTTCCTGCAAACTCACCAAAATATTTTCAAGATAACGAGAAGCTTTAGGGTGAGGTAATAATTTACATATAAAACCTTATCATAGGGTACCCTTTTACAGGCAATATGACATAGCCCAATGAGAGGGAGATATGAAGAAAGAGCAAGGGAGCTAACGGTTACCAAAGGTGGAACAATGAGGCATAAAATGATGCCTTTGTTTTTATGTTAGTCTGTTCATACTACGTCTGTATACACAAATTCAATAGTTACACTTACCAGATACATTGTTGTACAAAGGAGATGAATCAGGTAGTATAATTGTGTCACTGGCTGACAAATCACTGTTGCTTGACTCAAGCTCTGATACATATGTCAAATCAAACGATGATGGCAATGACATGGAAACAGATGGTGACTCGGCTAGACTTGAGATTTCTGAATATTTCAATCAAGAGCAAAAACAATACCATATTATTTACTAATAACAATATTCTGTATACTTTGTGATAGGCTAGTGACAGTTGCTGAAGGAGGCCAGTTTACTCAGGAAGTGAAACCAAGAAAGGAATAGGCAGACACAACAATCAGAGACAGTATAATAAATGTGTGTTTGATGATAACTGAAAATTTGGAATTATTGGAATTTTCCTTAAAATTTTTGGGGAAATGGTAATAAAGCATATTTGTATGAACATGAATGGTAACATAATATTTAAGCAATGCCCACTCCAAATGTGAATGTTACCTTGTGTTTCTCAACAAATTTGACTTGACTGTTGAAGCTATTAGCAAACACTGCTAGCAAAATGATCTGAGATTTGATAATTATGTTAACAATTGATAGCCTCTCTAGAAAGTCCACCATTTTTATTCTTATTGCACAGGGCAGGGGCAAGTTCTCTCTAATTATTAAAAGAAGGATAATGTTTGTTTGTTCAGAAGAATCAGCTGCATGAGTACTTCAAGGAAGCAACTTACTTGTTGTAAAATCCTTTCCTACTGGAACAAATGTAAACACTGGCACACTGGACAAGTCCCTAGCAGCAGTTAATCCTTCTTCATCATCTATCTCAGTACCATCTGGCAAGCACAGTCTCCCTTCAGGACAGTTTAGCTTTTGCTTTACTGAAATAAATGTAAGGGAATTTAACTTCAACAGTACAAATACATCTTGAAAAATATGAATATTGTATTTCATAAATGAAATTAGGCTTCAACATTTAAGTTTCTACCAGTTTTGATGAAAAAAAATTAAATTGCACTTGATCGAGGTAAAAATGTATGTAAATAAATAAATAAATAAATGAGAAATAAGTGGTGCTTGGGTGTGCAACAAACCTTCATAATATAGAGTCCTGGGGAAAAATGATAGATTATCTTATTATTGATTTCTACACTCCTACACAGTGGTATAGAACTAACTTTATTTTATGGAAAATAAACATAGATGTTTAACCCACCTTTCTCCATAAGTTCACTGAATGTTTTAGCAGTAACAAGTTTCTTCACAGTCCCATCCAGGCTCCAAATTTTGCAAGCTGTTTTCTCCTCCATTATTGTTCAGAGCATCTACAGAATTTAAAACTTATCTTATAAATGCCTATTACGATAGACTGTTAAGTTCATCAGCATTGCTACTTACATTTATGCATTTTTGCATCAGTGATACATTTCTCAAATTTAGTGCGTTTCATTCAGTACTAGGGCACATTATGGCATGTTTCAGAACAATATAGGGGGAACCATTAAAGCTGTAAGTTTGCAAAGGGTAGTAATCAGTAACATTTTTAGCCAAAACAATGTTATATTTACATGCTCCAAGGTCTTCATCAACAATCTTGGTATCAAGTTTGTAACAACCAAGTGCAGCATCATACAAACATCCATTGGGTTTTAGAACAAAGTACACAGATGTTTTTTCCACATTAGAATGGTGCAAGTTTGTCAGAAAGATACATATCAATTCTCCAACTTCCAGTGATTTACCAGAACAACTTGTCACTAATAGTTGGCCTTTGACATAGTCCGTTCCATACAAATTTACTTCATAGCATATATCCACATTTGTAGATGTTTCTAGATCTTTGCAAGATTTGAAAGCTTGTGATAATGCCTCACTATAAAGTTCAACACTGAATTTCAAAGCTTTTTTAGCCACAACTTCAGGGGCAAATATCTGACCAGCACTATAAGCAGCTTGCAAGAACTGATGTCTTGTACTAAGGGTTTTAGTGGGGTTTTTAAAATTCTTTGCAGATGATGAAACCCGAGTAAAGTATTTGTGCTTACTTTCATAACGGAGTGTCCATACTTTCATTAAGGGCCCAAACTGTGTTATTAGCCTTGGGTAATGCAGAAGGTAATGGTGTTTAGGCCGGATACGTTTATTTGGGAATAACCTTTGCCTTGATTGCAGATAAATATGTATCAAGTCCTGGAGGTACTGAAGCTGTTTCTTTGAGATTTTGGGGGCACAAACTAGTTCAACTACTTCCCTCAGAGTAAGGACTGTTTGCCAAACTTCATCAGTGTAATCTTCAATCTTATCAACTATGATGACAGGTAATAACCTAAGGAAATTCCAGTTTTGCACTGCATGTCCTGACAGTTTTTCTGAAGTATAGTTGCCTTTAACTTTGGTTGGCTTATCAAAGGAATCTTTACCTTTGTACTTGAAATCATGAATTCTTTTATTTAACAAATCTATGCTGAACCATTTCTTACTTCGAATAAAGAACATCAAGAAGAGGTGAAGATCATAAGAGACAACTCCTTCAAACAAATCGTGAGCTAGACAGGGTGGTAGACCGGGTCCACAAACATGAAAACTTTTCATGACATTAAAGGGAGAGTCAAACTGAACTCCTAGATAGTTGGGCAGGTTGTCATTTTTTAAGCTTTCTACACATGCTGTATAGTTTTGTTTTGTCCTCTCTTCCGCCTGCAGTAATATGTTTTCCTGGAAAGAAGACGTCAGAGTCAAGCAATACCTGCATAAATATTTAGCAGAACTAAAGTTTTGCATAAAGCCACCTATAGCGTGGGAACCTAAGTTATCACCTGAAATGAATGCAACTCCTCCAAATACATTTTCACCAAGGCCAATATCAATACCAGTACTTTCAAGTTCTTGAATGTCATCTATCAGTCTTTTAAATACTTTTTTTGCACCAAAACATTTAAAATATTTTTCCTTGCAAAGTGAAATTAGTTGAATCTGGTCTATCTTAGAACGGTTATAGGCGTACAGGTTACCAAGGGTCATATATGTTGCCAAAACTTTGTGTTTCGTTCGAGCAGCTCCCAGAGGATTAACAATTTCAAATGCATCTTGGAACAATAGTAGAATAATTTGTCTCCTATTTTCGAAGAAAGCATTATTTT
The DNA here is from genome assembly GCF_037975245.1 of Apostichopus japonicus. Taxonomy (NCBI): domain Eukaryota; kingdom Metazoa; phylum Echinodermata; class Holothuroidea; order Aspidochirotida; family Stichopodidae; genus Apostichopus; species Apostichopus japonicus. Next base: position 11,924,106 of record NC_092574.1, on the reverse strand, counting down.
GAAAACAGGATCCATCTGTGAAATCTGTGTAAACATCAGAGTTTGTGTTGATTTTAGGATTTAAAAATTGGTCTAGGATAGACTTATCTCTAAACAGTTGCTTGAGTGTGCTGATTATTGGGACATAATGTAAATAGCTGTCATTATGTTCGTTATCCTTTCCTAGATAAACTTCCACAGGGCTAATTACATCAAAATGTTCTTTGTAGAACTCATTTCTTTTATGAGCTGATGTAAATGATCCTTTCGTTTTCTCATATGCACACTTCAAGGCAGTATTTGACTGAATTTCACTCACGATATCTTCAATAACATGTTCTGGAATATCTTTAGACTTCAAAATTTGTTTCAATTCTGTATTCCTCATGCTTTCTAACATATCAAAAATATCCCCTATGTTTTCAATTATATACTGCAAAGTAGAATTTGGAACAACAAATTTTGCATGGAGGTTTAAGTACAAGAGTGCAATATTTTGAAGAAACAATTTGTGACTAATTCCCTCATCTTCAGAATCATTTTCATTGGTAATTGTTGTTTCTGGAATATCATGGTTAGCAATTTCTTCATCATGTTTATTTTGAAGTAGTTCACATGCAGAGCTTCCTGCAATTGTTGCAGTAAAGTCATCTACAGTAGATTGATGATTCCTGGAGATATGACATCTTAAAGCATTTTTTGAGGAGAATTTGTTGGGGCAATATTCAAATGGACAAGAAACTTCGAAACCATTTTCTAGATGCCCTATAAGGTGTTTTTTTTAAATCTGCAAAATTAGAGCAAGTTTGTCTGCAAAACTGTAAGTTACAATGCAATTGTACATCTAACAGTCTATCAAATTTTCTTTTGCGTGTTTCAATACCATCTTCTCTATGGTCACAATAGAAGTGACTTTTCAAAGCTGAGTAACTCACAAAAATTCTGTTGCAATTTTCTTCAGGACACGTAAATTGAAAATTTGGTTGATTTTGATGAAGCCTGTAGTGACACATCTGTCTATGCGGAGTATCAGAGTGAACACCACATGAACAAGTAACCATCTGCAAGAGAATAAAAACATATGGAAATTAAAACCTTTCAGAAATGGGTCAGGCTCTCCAACAATACATTACAAATCCGGTGCCCCTGACTATTCCATCTCAGGTTTAGCCGAAGCCTATCCTATGAAAGGAAAACAAACAAACACTTTTTGGTTACATATATAGTGACAGATGACAAATCTTATCAGTTAATACTGTAAGTAGGTTACAGTTTAGCATAATTCATAACACCCACAATCAACACATTCATGCTAAGATCAGGTTAGTATAGCATACAACAGTGCATACATCAACTGTTCATGATACTTAAAGTAGGCTAGGGGCAAATAGCAGCTCAGGCACAGTTCTGGATGGGTGGGGGGGGGGGGGAGGAGGGCTAGGAGGTAGACTTTGCCTGTAATTTTTTTCTAGCTGGCAATACTCACAATTCCCCTTTACAATGAAATTTCCTTCAGGAATTTTTTGTATAGTTAACTTCCACATAAGCCCTCTCCCACTCAAACATACCTATAAATACTAAATTTCCAGTTCAAACATCTTTGGTTCTTGTGATATCGTGTTTATACGCCAAGGCATCAAATGACAGGCACATAGTACATACAGGGTTTCCCCATTGCATGCAGTAGCATCCTTCAGAATTGAACAAGGAATAACAAATGGTTTTACCGACCAATAATTAGTTTTCAAAAATCAGCGAGAAAAACAAAACAAGTTGTATTAGTAAAATTCTGATTGATCACTGGAAAAACGTGATTTATCAGACAAAAAACCTATTTTATTGATCGATGATCTATTTTAGTGATAGACCATGCTAGTATTGGTAAAAAAAAGAGTTTGTTAACCATAAACCTAGCCTAGATTGTTCATTTCTGAATTTTACCATTTGGCGTGCCATAGGGGACTGCACGACTCCCCCAAGATTCAGGACAGGGGACTGCACGACTCCCCCAAGATTTAGTGTAAGCCGATCGGGGGCTTCAAACTAAACAGTAAAAGTGATATCAAGAAATTTCCTAAGATAATCTATGTTACATAGTAAAGCATAGACACTGATTGGAGACCAGTGTCTAGGCTGCGTTATATCATAGCCAATAGAAACGATACCGCGAAAGAATGAGTGTAAGCTTAGGTTTGGTATGACTGTCAAAACAGCTACGACGATATGTTAGAAGTAAGCGATCGTATATGCTCGCCTAACAAAGAACTGCCATAGCATCTTGTGCTAGTATGCACACAATGGACCGACAGAGAGCTGTGCTGTCGGCCTAGCCTACTTGCTTTGCCGCTTATTTCAAAACAAACAAACCAACAAACGAACGTTTAATAAATGCTTACGTAAAAAATAACAGTTTCATATGACACAATTCACTATAGTTGCACTCATGTTAGATTAAAAAGGACTGAAAAGCTTTGAAATCATAACTTACCGTAATTACAGCGGTTTCGGACCTTCGGTGCGCGCCCAGCGTTATTCAACTGTAAGTAGTGTACAAAGGTCATTTACAACTTTGCGACACAGTTGTTAACTTTACTATTTCGGAAAAACTCGTTGATTGCGTAAGACTAAACGTATATGCTACTTTCTATCATTCCAACAACATGTAAAATACGGTTCTCGTTTTATGATGCAAGATTTGGTGTAACGTTTTCGCGGTCACTTCGACCGCATAATGAAAACTTTGATCGAGCCTGATACTTTTGTTCCGACACAGCAGTTGATGTATTGTTATGAAGATTTTGTTCCCATATACAGAAAATGTTGTTACAATACATTTTGTAAATGGACAACATTTTTTTTTAACAACATGATTAATTTCAGTAGATGAACGGTGTAAAGCTGTAATATCATAGACATTTTTTACAGTGCAGTCACTGCTCTTTTCGATCCCCGAAAGAAGGAAATATGGCAGTAAATGACCAATGACATTGTTCTGGCATATCCAAATGAATGATTTTATGTAGAAATCAGCTTGTTATGGTATATTCAGGAATAAAACTATGAGTTTTCATAGTCAATTTTTATTTGAACAAATTGTCCCGTACGTCACAGGACAATTTTCATTTGTGTAATCACTGAACTGGAATGGCTTCATATTTTTTTCTAATTTGTTACAGTTTAGCCCTTGGAAGGTTAGGCTATTCACTAGTTAAAACAGCGTGATCACTGCCTTCCTAATTTCATAGGGATTTCAGCTTTGCTCTTTAGTAAAAAAAAATCACAAAATTCTCTGGTCCCGTACGTCACACTGTACAGTAATTAAGATGGGACCTAATTAAAGCAAGTGTAGGAAATCTTCATGAGTTTGTAATAAAGTAGCAGCAATAACAAATATGAAAACCTGAAAAAATTTCTGGAAAATAGATTTTTTATAACTTTTAGACACATTTAAGTCTCTGAAATGTCCCGTACGTCACAGTGCAAATAGCTTGGACCTGCCCTGTACTAGAATCTACTGCAGGTCTACTAAGGTAGGCAGCTACAGTAGGTACTGCACAATCAGTGTACTTCCCGTACAAGCACCCAGTTAAAGCCTCGCCTTCCACCACATACTGTATAAGTCTGCCATAGGTGAACAACCTGGAACTTAAGTTTTAAACTTGAAAGAAACAAATTTCTGGTTGCCTGAGGGGGCATGAAGAAAAGCATGTGGTGCATCCCTGCCCAGAAGCCTTAGGTGTAAACTGTACCTTTTGGCTCCTTGAATCGCTCAGTAGTTGGCAAAGCCACACCCTGTGGCTTAGCTGATGCACTGACATTGTACTGGTCTGGGGCAGGGGTTGTATCTACAAACAAACAGAACCAATTGTTGAATATCAGGGCTGCTTAGGAAGGTGTACAATATATTATATATTTAACATCTCCTTTCAAAATAGGCCTACAATCACAACTGGTTACTCGCTATTCACACTGGTCAGTAAGACTGTCAGCTGTCAGTCAATTTCTTCATTCTGCAGTTTAATGCGCGCAGTGCTCACATTTTGTTGCCTTGGGCTTCGCGCAAAAAAATCGAAAAAACTAGCGTCGGGTTCATGCGGCCCCTCCTTCATCATAACCATTCCATGTGACCTCGATCCTCTGAAAAAAGGTTGGACAACCTTGGTATATACAAAGAAAAAAACGAACTAAAAGCTTACAAGAGTTGACCAAAAAAAGGGACATTTCAATGAAACGAACAGAAAACACACAATAAGTGATACGGTACAGGGAGATGAAGAGACAACAAAAAATTAGTCAACAAAATGATAAGAAGGGAGACGGTGCTATAGTAACTGAATTCCCTCGATCTTATACTGCATGTTGTCTAACTACAATATCAGTGATGAAACTATGCAAGGGTGGAAACATAAAAAATATGCACAAAGATCTATATTTTCTTCTCCTGTCCTAAACTGGAATAAGGCCACTGAGATACTGACATTTTGAACACGACATTTGGCTAGGCAGTATCTCCTTTATATATATATATATATATATATATATATATATATATATATATATATGGGCAGGTCCAAGCTATTGTATCCCTAGAAGCCAAATTTCAAACTTTACTGAAACACCCTAAATGTGGTGTCATGTTAAAGCTGAATTATTGAAGTTTCAGATTTTCATAATTTTTAAAAATTTTTTTGCCTATTCAAACAATTACAGCCAGCTAATTTGCATAAATTCAAATTGCAGTGTGACGTACGGGACATTTGGAATCCTATGTCGCTGCCAGCAATATGAACTTATTGAATATAAGTTATGTGGGACATGATACACCCTTCCTTCCAATAATTTTGACATATTATGTTTGGGGGTTCATCAATTAAATATGCTAATTAGCTAGTGTCCAAAAACTGATGTCCCGTACGTCACAATTTTCAGCACTTTTTTCAAGTTTTGATATGGAGGAACAATTTTTTTTTTGTGATATTCTATAAAGTTCTAATTAAGAACATTGCTCAACAATATCCATCCCAAAAAAATTGAAATAATATTCACTGCAAATCTAATTATCAAATTTAAAAATGTGACGTACGGGACAAAATGTGACGTACGGGACATAGTGTGGTAGAAACCCTGTATACATGTATACATAATAAACATGCATGGGCTCCAATGGGGACCTCTACTGGAAACCTTCCAATGCTTACAAGTTTATTTTGTTGACAGCTGGTAGTTGCAACTTATAATCCCTGCATGCCTGAAGAGCACATCATGGCACCAAATAAACTATTGACTGATGACCACCACCAACAGCCCGGGTGTTGTTTGACTATTGGGAAGTCAATTGTGCGTGTGGGGGATACAGAATCATCTACAATGCTATTCAACATTGACATTGAATGAGGACGACTTCAAGAATGTTGAGTTTGCATTTCAAAATTTTGTAGGCCTGTTGTGAAGTGTGACTATGATAATGTGCAACTATGTTCTTGTTTCCTGAACTTAGATAGTAGACATTGAGATTTTTAGTTACAAGTGTAGAGTTTCGCTCGCCCAATTTTTGCATAGGACAATCACTCATGAGTTTGTTCAATAACCAGTATTAGGTCTATAGAGTTTTCTTTGTTGTACTATGTAGTTTCATAGATGGACATTAGTGGCATTACTGTGGACATTTTGGTACAGTATACAGGTATTTTGATTTTTGAATGGGATGAATCATATTTCAACTTCAGGGTCATTAGTGGGGAGTATGATACAGTGTTGTACAGTACAGTATATACCAATTTTTAAACAGTTTTGCACCAAAACTTTGCATCTTGAATCATTTGTGGTCTAACAAAGCAAGAACTGATGTTATGACTATTTGGTCTGGTAACCAGTATTAGGTCTATAGAGTTTTCTTTGTTGTACTAGTTTCATAGATGGACATTACGTGGCATTACTGTGGACATTTTGGTATATTTTGCATGGGATGGATCATATTTCAACTTCAGGGTCATTAGTGGGGAGTATGATACAGTGTTGTACAGTATTCATACCAAAACAGTTTTGCACCAAAACTTTGCATCTTGAATCATTTGTGGTCTAACAAAGAAAGAATTGATGTTCTGACTATTTGGTCTGGTAACCAGTATTAGGTCTATAGAGTTTTCTTTGTTGTACTAGTTACTGTATATAGATGGACATTACGTGGCATTACTGTGGACATTTTGGTATATTTGAATGGGATGGATCATATTTCAACTTCAGGGTCAATAGTGGGGAGTATGATACAGTGTTGTACAGTATACATACCAAAACAGTTTTGCACCAAAACTTTGCATCTTGAATCATTTGTGGTCTAAAAGAGCTAGAATTGATGTTATGAGTACTTGATGTATGTGTAGAGTAGATTAATACTTTATGCATTCCATGTTTTATGTGGAATGATCTCACAAGTGTACAGTCACTGCTCTTTTCTGTATCCCAGAAAGAAGGAAATATGGCATGAAATTACCAATGACATTGTTCTGGCATATCCAAATTAATGTTTTTATGTAGAAATCAGCTTGTTATGGTATATTCAGGAATAAAAATATGAGTTTTCATAGTCAATTTGTATATGGACAAATTGTCCCGTACGTCACATGTCCCGTACGTCACAGGACAATTTTCATTTGTGTAACCACTGTACTGGAATGGCTTCATATTTTTTTCTAATATGTTACAGCTTAGCCCTTGGAAGGTTAGGCTATTCACTAGTTATAACAGCTTGATCACTGCCCTCATAATTTCAGAGCGGTTTCAGCTTTGCTTGTTAGTAAAAAAAACACAAAATTCTCTGGTCCCGTACGTCACACTGTACATTAATTAAGATGGGACCTAATTAAAGCAAGTGTAGGAAATCTTCATGAGTTTGTAATAAAGTAGCAGCAAAAACAAATATGAAAACCTGAAAAAGTTTCTGGAAAATAGATTTTATATAACTTTTAGACAAATTTAAGTCTCTGAAATGTCCCGTACGTCACAGTGCAAATAGCTTGGACCTGCCCATATATATATATATATATATATATATATATATATATATATATATATATATATATATAATATAACGAAAATCCACGTTTACTCCAAAAGAAAATATTATTAGAGAAAACCAGAGAAATAAGATATGACTCATAATTGACAAATAAAGAGTAAGTTTTAGAAAATATATTGGAATTTTCGGTCCCCCTGCAGGACCTTCGTCAGCAATACTTGGCAGTCGAATATATATATATATATATATATATATATATATATATATGTATATATATATTTATATATATATATATATATTTATATATATATAGTCGAATATATATATATATATATATATATATATATATATATATATACAGGGTTATAGCCACGCCGGACGGCGGCGGCGGGTGGTAACCGCCACTCACGCCTGCCGGCCGGCATTGGAAGTGAATAAACAGTCCACCGGCCGTAAAACATGATAATAACGTCACCTTTTTCTGTTATTTACCAAAATACCCTCGACCCCCACCGGGGCGTTGCCCTGGACCCCACCAGAGGCCCTTAAGCGGGCCCCTGGACCCCCGGCCGTGAGATGCGAGAGCTTCGCTCGCTACGCTTTGCAAATTTATTTAACCAGCACTCACAATCTCCTAGCTATAACCCTGTATATATATATATATATATGTACATATATATATATATATATATATATATGTATATATATATATATATATATATATATATATATATATATATATATATATATATATATATATATATATATATATATATATATATGACTATTGTACATACTTGTCTGTAAAATTTTATATACATTTTCACACTAATCCTAGAATGTCATTCGCCTTGTTTCTTGTTTCGTTATTTTTTATTTTCGCTGCAACCGTTTCCATATTTCATTATAAAGACACACTGGTTCTAGTAAACCGAAGACAAATTACCTTTTGTTCCCCTTTAACTTCCCTTATACCATAAATCAAGCACCTGTTACCACATTTGTCGTAGGTGTCATCATAATCATCCTTTTCAAACTAAACCAAGGCTTTCAAAGTATCCCAACGATATTAATTCCAACGATAGCAACATGAAATAAGCCCATTCGAGCAGCTGTGGGAATCGTTATGATCTAGAGACATATATGGTGCGCATATAGTGTGCCATTAGTCCTGAAATCGACATATGTCGAATTAAGTTGACATATCTCAGCTTCTTGTGCTCTCATTTAACGACCAGTGTCGCATGTTATTTTCTAGCGCTCTGATTGGACGAAAGCGACTTACATTCTGGTCAGTGACTTGTCGGACCGTTTGATATTGCAAGGGAGAAGTTACCCAAGATAGAGCCTTGGCACAAAAACCTGCAACTTGATCTACTCCCAAGCTTGGTTCCCTTTCGATGCATGCATGTCTATAAGAAATCTTTGCTCTCCTTCTCAATTTGATTACATAGAGCTCTAACCACTCTTTGCTTAAAATGTTCCATTCTTTGTCTTTATATTGTGACAACTTCGTAACTGAGTTAGAACAGCCGGATTAACAATGATGTAGTACAAGTTTATGGATCCCTCGGAATTTCCGCAAAATCACCCCTCGATTTGTCCAAGGCATCCTCCAAGATATGGTGAAACCAGATGCCTGTCGGGAAGGATGTCGGGAGCTTTTGTATACATACCAGCGAAGGAAATATTACAGTGATAATATGTAACAAAATATACCCCAAAGATCACCCGTTTTTTTAGGGGAATTTTTGGTTTCATTCCAACTTAATAAATCAGTTAACAAAACGGAAACGATTAAAGTTGAATTCGATAAGGAATACAGCACATGTCAAACATAACATCCGTTGTATATAATTACATTCCAAGTAGTCACCTCCTTAATCTACACATAACAGGAAGTTTCAAGTAAGATATTCTTGACCTCGCAGGTCGCAGACTGTTACAATAACATGATAATCAGGCCAACATCTATATGTAGATATGGAACCTTGCCATAAATAGCTAGTTTCTTCAGTAAATGTTGATCAGGGGCGTAGCGAGCGGGGGGGGGGGGGTGCGGGTGTCACCCCCAATAATTTGGTCGCTGTCGGCAAATTTTGGGTCTGTCGGCAAAAGGAGAATAGGTGAAGAGAGCGGAAGGGGAAGAAAGAAGGAAAGCTGAATAGAGAAAAGGAGAACGGGAGCTTCTTCCGTGCCAAATTTGACTTAAAATATGCACCAGATTGCATCTAAGGGGTAGGGGGACACCCCCTCCCCTTAGATCCCTCCCCCATTTCAGTCACCACTTCCAGATCCGTCGGCAAATCAAATTCTCCACACCCCCTCCCCAACAAAAAACCCTTCGCTCGGCCCCGATATATATAAAAATTGCCCTTGATCTAATACAAATGGCTTGTCATATTACACTGATCAATATTTTGGCAGTTGGCATCGTGCTTGCTAAACTGTGGTTTACTTCTCCCTTTCCTGACCTGCACGTTCCTAAGCGGGAACCTAACATTTCTAAAGGCGGGTATAGCTGGCAGTGGTATCGGTGAGGCCGACTCCCAGGGTTTTCTGGGGATCGTTCGACAGAAAAAATAAAATGGAAATTGTTGACCGGAAAGTTGCTTATAACTATTTTATTAAATGTGTATGGGGTTGACAAGGAAGGGTAGTGGGGTTGGGTGGTTACAACCTACCCCTATAGGATCTGCGCCTGATATAAACATGTACCTTAAGCGGAATAGGAACAAAGGGCTAATTATAAGCTTATCACCAGTTATCTGATTTGGTCATATAAATGAACCATGCATTAATTAATATAGAGTGACGAGGAGTGACGTACCTATAGTCGATAACCGGGTGAATCATTCCTTTGTCACCCCGTGCAGGGGATGGTTGGTGAATTGCCATCTAAGCACGGATCAGGCGGAATTGTTGTCGGAAGTGATTATATGCAGAAATACATAGGCCTGTATTCCTGCACTCTCATTGGTCAAATATTATGTCAGCATTAAATCGAATATATGCTGACAATAAATCGAATATATGTTGATATTTAATCGAAAATATAATAGCATGTATTTGAATATATGCTAGCATTAATTCGAACATTTGTCTTTATGAATTCAAACTTATGTCCACATTAAATCAATTTTAAGTAGACATAAATACTGCCTACTGATTAGCTCAGAATTAATGTCTGCATAAAATCGAATTTATGTTACCATTAAATCGAATTTATGTCGGCACGATTATATGTCGGCATACATTCCCGAATTTTGTCCACTGTGGCCAATCATATACGTCAAGGAGGGTCTTTACCCCAAATAAATTGATAAGGGGGGAGGCTCAGCTCTCCACCCAGCCACCCCAGCTACAAGAATATATGAATAGGCCTAGGTAAATTAGAGTGCGAAAGTTCCAACTATAGTCAGTTTTACCAATTTGGGGGGGGGGGGGGTGAGACACCAATCCGTTGGATTGAATTGTAATCAATTCTTGTTAGGGAAAGCTGGCCTGTTGCGGGAAAAGTTTACGACCAGCCCCATAGAGACGGATCTGCCCTGGAAATAAAACAACACCTCAAAGGCCGTGACCCGGACGCGTAATTCTTTTTCCTAGGAGGGTTAGGGGTAATGATCATATATAGGCGTATCCAAACCCTCGCGCATGCGTGTTACTCATGGACACCATTACTCATCGATCGCTTGTAATACACGAGTGGGGGCCGTGTGGGCACTATGTACGCTGTACAAAGCAATAGATCTCCGCTGTACAGTTTTACACGTAATGCAGTTTGCTTTTTGGCCAAAGATTACTAAGTGAGAATAGAAGAAAATAAGTGATGGGATGAGGGCTAAAGAAATACAAATTACAGCGCGATCAAATCGTCACATCAATTATTAATTTTTGAAGGTGTTATGGCTAATGTGGTGGACTTATAGTCTGCGTATCGGCTGTAGGCTAGCAGATTGGCATTAACCAAACCATTAAATTAATGTCCGTCGCGCACATTGATAACGACGGATGAAATCCGTACATTGTGTCTAAAATCTGGGTGAGAGGATTACTTTATTATGTACAATTGTATCGAGTAACTTTACCTCTAATCTAGGGCAAGATTCCAGCTAAAGATTGGCGCAAGGATTGTCAGTCGAACAGGTCTCCATCGCTGCATGAACGCATATATATATATGTATACATGTGCAAAACGTGGATCACGTAGCACAAAATGTATGTACTGCTACCAGGGATTTGTTATAACATCTCCCTAGGAAGGTGTTATAATATCTCCCTGCTACTACTAGTCATAAACTTTTTACGAGTAACACGCATGCGCGAGGGTTTGTATACGCCTATATATGATAATTACCCCTAACCCTCCTAGGAAAAAATTACGCGACCCGGACCTGTACAACACACAAACACACACGGAAATACAAAACGAGTTGTTTCTTCGGCAGCGATTTCAGACGTTCCTTGGAAGCCATTCGTTATGGCGTTGTTACCAAGATACCTCTTTTTCTTTGCCTTGCAAGTTTTTGCGGTTTACGGCCGGTGAGTTTGATTTCGATCTTTTATTTCTATTTTGCATTTGCTCAATGCTTTGTGGGTATTGCAATTAACGTTAGGTACCTAACATCTGTTTTCATAAGAAATACAATGAAATAGAACCGGAATTAAACGTTGGCTACATCTGTAATCTTTGAAATCAGGCGCGTAGCCAGGAATTTGTCAGGGAGGGGCGAAAATGTATGGCAAACTATCCGAGCCGTAGATTCTGTATTATAATTATCTAAGCGTACCGCCACTATGGTTGACGCGAAGCGTACAATACAATTTTAGTTTAGTTTAGTGGAAAAAAGGATCAGGAGGGACACTTAAGTCCCCATCAAGGACCCTATAAAGAGAGGGGAAAAAAACTGTAGACACAAACACTCAGACCCGATTACAATGCTTAAAGTGCTTGTCCAAAGCATTCTTAAACCCATTGACACTACTTGCAAGCACAACTTTCTCAGGCAAAATATTCCACTCATTCACAACCCTATTAGAAAAAAAGTTATGCCGAATATTAATCCTACTATGCGACTTTTGAAGTTTAAGACAATGACCTCTAGTACAACTACTGTTTGCAAACATGAAAAAGTCGGTAAAGGATAAATTGTCGAAACCATACACAATCTTGAAAACCTGGATCAAGTCCCCACGTAACCTCCTAAGCTCCAGTGTGGTGAGATTCAACAGTTGCAACCGCCTATAACAAGGAACCCTCTTTAAGGAACTAATCATCCTAGTAGCCCTCCTCTGGACCTTTTCAAGTACTTCCTTATCCTTAGCAAAATAAGGGTTCCAAGCCTGCACAGCATACTCCAGATGAGGCCTAACCAACTGCTTATAAAGCCTAACTACGATGTCCTCTTTCAGAAAACTAAAGTTCCTCTTGATCATACCTAAAACCTTATTACCTCTTTTAGCAGCTTCAAGACAATGTTTAGAAGGTTGCAGAGACGAGTCAATGTAGATACCTAGGTATCTTTCAACAGAGACCTCCTGTAACTCCACACCATTTAGATTGTATGTTAACTTTTGGTTACTACTACCAATGTGCATTACCTTACATTTATCAATATTAAAAAGCATTTGCCACCCCTGAGACCAGGAAAAAATCTTGTCTAAATCCGCTTGAAATTTCTCAGAATCGCTTTTGGAAGAGACCTCAGAATACAATTTGGTGTCATCAGCAAACTTCTTAGCTGTACACAAAATATCTCCGTCGATGTCATTTATGTATAGGCAACAAACAACAGGGGACCTAATACAGACCCTTGTGGAACCCCACTAGTAACGTTCTGCCAAGAAGAAGCACAGCCATTAATTACCACCCTCTGTTCTCTATAACCAAGCCAATTCCCGATCCAAGGCAGTAAATTCCCTATGACACCCATGCTCTTCAGCCTAAGTAAAAGACGCTGGTGGGTAACTTTGTCAAAGGCCTTCTGGAAATCCAGGAACACAACATCTACAGACCTCTGGCTATTTAGTGAGCTTGTTACATCTTCCATAAACTCAAGGATATTAGTGAGACAAGACCTTTTTTGACAAAAGCCATGTTGAGACTCTCTGATCAAAGACTGACTGCTGAAGTGACAGACCAAAGACTTTTTAACAATAGACTCCATGACCTTACAAACTACACTAGTGAGACTAACGGGCCTATAATTACAGGGCTTAGTCTTATCACCCTTCTTGAAAATTGGGGTAATATTAGCACATCTCCAGTCCCTAGGAACATAACCTTCATCCATAAAAATCAACGAGAGCGGAACGCAGAAATGGTGTGCAAAAGTCTTCAACAAATACGGAGGGATTGCATCCGGTCCAGGAGCTTTAGAAACATTTAGACGAAGCAGCTCCTTTAAGACAATGTCATCCGAAAATAAGACCGTATCCAGTTTAGGCCTATCACTGCCCCCCTGAAAATCTGGAATACTACTCGTACCCTCCCTTGTGAAAACCGACACAAAATAGTCGTTCAAAAGATCTGCAAGATCCTGACTATCAGTAACTATCTTATCAGCCTGTGGTGCCCTAAGAGAAACAATTGCATCTTTAACTTTCTGCTTTGACCTGACATAAGAAAAGAAGGCCTTTGGGTTATCCTTAATTTTTACCTTGCGACCTTGCAAACATTTACGACCTTGCAAACAACATCAAAAGCTAGTATATCATGATCACTAGTTCCTAGTATTCCTAGACCGGTCAAATCAACAACATTGCTAGGATTAGAACTCAAAACAAGATCCAGGATGTTATCCCCCCCCCTAGTAGGGAAAGTAACATGTTGATGTAAAAAGCAATCTTGCACAACATCTAGAAAATTACTACCTTTCCTACTACTAGAACCATCTATCCAATTAAGGTCAGGGAAATTTTTGGCTGAAAATGCCTCCCTGATCGCTGGAAATGGCACTTGTAAGTTGCATCTTAGCTTTTTCCTTTTGAAATTACTAGCGATATCATAAAAACAGTTTTACAAATATGCTCAAGGGGGGGGGGGGGGGGCTGCCCCTTCGCCCCTATAATAATTTACTACTAATATATTAAGAATAGGCTTTCATTACTGTATTTTAACCAAAACTGTTACCTCATCATCAACAATGAGCAAAAGTATGAAAAGGTATAAAATATATACTTCATTTGACAAAACGGAAACAAAAGCTTGAGAATTCAAGCTTTCATGTAGCATGTTTACTTCCAATTAAATGATTGTTAATTATTTATAAATATTGTGTAGCAAAACTTGTCTAACGTCCTTCCGACTGATCAGCTTACACGGACATTTTCCTTAGTGAAATAAAATATAAAGAGATTGCATTTCATGCGCACGTTCCGCAGTTCTCTCTCCACCTCTCTCTCTCTCTCGCTTAGTAGCAATATGAACCGTTAACTATTAGACAAGGGTAGCGTAGCCAGGGGGCACGGGGGGAGGGGAGTAGGACGTTTTCCAGATTTGCGGGGGGGGGGTCCAAATTGCCCCCTTTCCATAAGAAAAGATGTTCCCTTTTGGAAAGAAGTACCCTGTCCCCTTTTTTTGTAGTAAAGATTTTCCTTTTGGTTTATATAAATATTGCTTTTTGTTGAATATATAAAATTGTAATCAGTGCCCCGTAGTGGAAAAAATGAAGAAAAAGGTAACGAAATCCCTAGACTAGTTTTCACCTCACATTCAGCTGAGTGATTACATGGGAATGTGATTTTGTCTGAAAACGGTCAAAGTGGTAATTTTTCCGTATCAAAAGTTCCGATAAGAAAACGCAGAAAGTGTCATTGCATGTGAAACAAATAAACACCGGCTTGGGGTTCCCGAAATGCGTTCAGCTAGGTAGTACGTTTTATTGCAGAACACACCACAGATGTGGGCAGAAACTAAACATATCTTCATACATAGAACTCTTGGAATTACATGTTCCTTTACAATACATACATTATAAATATATATATATATATATATATATATATATATATAGTATATATAGCAGCACGAAAGTTTCATTAAAAAATTCTTTCAGCTGTTTTACTTTCTAACTTTAAAGTACTTGCAGTTATATTGTTCCAGTGACGTGCTCAAGGGGATGGTGAAATGTTCCTATGCACCTTCAGTACGTGGAAAAACGTTTTTTCGTTGTTGTTTTCAGTTTCTTCTTAAAATTCAAAATTATTTATTAGCACAAACCTTGCGTTTTGATCTAATTTATACCTTGTGTCTAATATGCCTCAGAAAACTTCATTTTGATATAATTTTATAAGGGAAGACCCCCAGCCCTTCCTAGATGAGAGTCGCATTCAAAGATTCCATAGCCACACACCACTTTCGCTTTTTATATTTTATCCACCAACAACACATTCATAACGGTTCAATCCCCCTATACTTGCTATCCGTCGTGGGGTGGGGTTGGGGTGAACTTACACCCCAATTGGAAATTGTCAGGGTCTGAAGAAACTGCTACAAATGAGGGTACTAGGAGAGAAAGAGGCTAACGCTATTCATGCTTCGGGGCGGTGGGGGGGGGCGGGGTTGGGTTTGGGGACTTTACGCAGACGGTCAATTAGCGGCACCGGGAAGTTGGGGGATGAACTATATGATAATATGTATTTTTCACAACGGAAACTTAAACAATTGAGTCCTATATGCTTTCTACACCACAGTGATATTTTGATAGCTACCGTTCCCAATCTTGTAAGAGCGGGAGATACCGAGACCGTACTGGTTACGATTCAGAAAGACAACATCGGTGTTGCCCGCAGTGTACCGGTAACCGTCAGCTTCAAGAATGCCGATAATTCTCTCATCGCTGAAGAAACCATCAACATCCAAGAAGGTACATATTGTCACTTTTTTTATGGAACAATCATGTTAAAAAATTGTCATCATTAAAGCAGCCTGTTGCTTTTGCTTGGATAACCTTTCTTCAAACCATGTATTATTATGATGTAATATTTACACATGATTGGGTCACTCTTCAGTTAAGAGTGTTGTGCAGAGACAGGGGTGATACGATTGCGATAAAGTTTGTTCCAATGTCGTGTGCATTATCCTTGTGTAAGAGGGACGTGGCAGTGGGAAGGTTGCAGTGGTTATAGGTGGGATTGGGTGGCTGGGTGCGTGGGGTGTGTGGCTGTGTCGCTGCGGTGGAGGCGTTTTTGTATTAGGCCCATATCAAGGTCAGTCCGCCACTGCTGTGTCACGTTAACACTATAATTGCCTGCTCCCACTTAGTTAGTCAGTGTTTAATAACAGTCAAACATACTGAGCAATATTGCTGTTCTGCTGTTCATTCAGCATAATTTAATGTTTCATTTGTAAACCCTTGACCTGTGTCCCAGTATCAGTAGGTCATCTCTTTGGACCATTGCCAGATCCAAAGCTTCAGGTCCATTGTATTAGTGACCGGAAATGAACATTTGTTTAATGTAAGAAGCAAACGTCTTACCGTATGATCTGCCTGGTTCTCGAGTTCTAAATTAATGTTATGAAGGGGCTGTTGTAACCCTAATCCCAAATAAAAATTAGCATGTAAAACTAGAGAACTTATTGCAACTATTATAGCATATGAGTTAGCAATTATTGTATACAGTGAGGTATCTGTCGTGAAACTGTTTTAATAAATACTCCAGCGGCAACCTATGTACAGTAATTCTGTAAGTTTAGGCTTCGTCAAAATACAAAGTTTTTATAAAACGTTGTGATTGGCCACTATCAATTTGTCACTAATAATAAAAGGAAGTTATTTTCTGTATGACTGATGTGATGTCTTCGCTCACAAAGCCTCACACTAGCGTTGCCATATACATTCTAATTTTTTTTTTTAAATTCCCCTTCTCAGAGATAAAACATGATTTATGGATGTTGTTTTCAACATATTGCTACGATATATTTATGGCAAATTATTAACGCACCGTACTATCAGCCTCGTTATTGTAAAATGTTCACAAAAATAAAATAAATCAGAGGATATAGGGTGGAGAAACTAAACCCAATCCTCCTCCCAAATGGATCCATCGAAAGGTTTCACAATAAAAAGTAAGTTTCAGTCAGATCTGGTCAGTCAAGCACATTAAACAGATCCTTCAGTAGGATATACTCTCACAAAAGAAGGTAGGACAAATTGTACCAATTATTTGAGTGCCAGACTCTGGCTGCTGGGAGTGGTTGTTCAGGCGCGTAGCCAAGGAGGGGGGGGGGGGCGAAGGGGCAACCGCCCCCCCCTTGAGCATATTTTTTTTAAATGTTTTTATGATATCGCTAGTATTTTTAAAGGAGAAAATGCTAAGATGCAACTTACAAGGCCTGGGAAGTGCCATTTCCAGCGATCTGGGAGGCATTTTCAGCCAAGTTTTTTTTTTTACGCTTCGCCAACCTATGGTGGCGCTATACGCTTAGATAGTTTCAATGCCGAATCTACAGTTTCGCCCCTCCGTTGGCAAATTCCTGGCTACGCGCCTGTGGTTGATATTAGCCTTGCCCCTGAATCCTCAATTTAACATTAAACAAGTAAACATTTTGAAACACTTGTAAGTTCTACTTTCTTCGTTGTTTTTTGTTTCTTGGCTTTTTTGTTTCTTACGTTTTCTCTTTACCATTGTGTAGTTTATATGGGGCTGCCCCCTCCCCAACCCCTCCCTATCAACCCCAATCATCTGCTACTATGTCACACTTCCGTCAAAAGCATCATTACTGGTGATCTTTTGAGGGGAAAACATGTCCAAACAAAATGTGTCCTTTCATGGTGAAGAATATTACACCCATACATATTGAATTACCGCTATGCATTACATCGGAGAAATAACTATAAAAGTAAAATCAGCATCACAGCCTTTGCACTTGGCGACCCAAATCTTTATGAATTTGTTTGCCTACAGTGCAGCGGTAAACCTTCAATATGTGTCCAAATAACCACATGTCCGACAGATACAAATAATAACAGGTCATTACAAGTATTACAAATCATAACTCCCTGGTCGTTCTTCCATCCAAATCAGAAAACGCATTCCACGGTCATTGTAATCTGCATGAGGTGAAACAATAACTTTAACTGTCTGAGCGCCCCCCCCCCCCTCCTTTTTCAAAGACGTTCTCAAAATTAAATATAAAAAATAGAGGGCGACTGGCATTAACTGTTGGCTGGATTCATATCTTGGCCCCTTAAATGCTGGGATTGTGTTGGCATATTTCCCTTGCCGTTTTGATTATGGTTTGTTATACATGGATGATATTAAGGAGGATCGAAAAAACGTCATGGCAAGTCTTTGAGATATTATAACGCAAAATGTCCCTTTAGTCTATTCTGCGCGAGCTCTTGCCGTTTAGCATACTAAACTTGCTCCCGTCTCTGTAAACTGAAAGGCTAAGCGGTAATGGTTTGGAAATTTCCAAATGCCATGATACAATAGGCCAAGTCGTCGGCTATATCATGCGATATTCTGCCTATACTTGGGCTTGGAAAGTGACGAACTTTTAATTACTAGTCAATGAGTAACTAATTGTATTGCGCATAATTCGAAGATAATCATGAGATCCGAAATAACTACATTTAAACTGCATGCACATTATGCCGGATCTTTTGTTATCTCATGATGCAGGTGTAAATAGAGTGAACTCTGAAACAGCCCATGTGTACGTTAATCCAGAGAACATCCCAGACCTTGAAGCTGAAGAGGGAGATGCTCGTCATATAACCGTTACAGTGGCTTGTGACTTACTGGGATTTAGTCAAGACAAAAGAGTTCTTTTAAGTCTAGATGGCGGATATGTCTTCATACAGACAGACAAGCCTATCTACACACCGTCAAAGACAGGTACGGGATTGAAAAAGCCACCAGCACTGTTGTATCCATGTGATGGATGTTCCTTTCGGGAAATTACGATCACGAAGAATGTCATATGATTAGAGTATATGCATCTTTAAACCTACCTTTACAAAAAACTTTATGGGTGGCGCTCATGACAAGTATTTAGTTGGACAACTCAACCTTCGTAGCAAGTTTATATATATATATATATATATATATATATATATATATATATATATATATATATATATATATATATATATATATATATACATATATATTATACTTATATAGATATATTGGAATTATCAGTCCCATTGGAACCTTCGTCAGCAATACTTGGCGGTCGAATGATTTTTTTAAATTTGTATTTATTTATTATTTTTTTTTCGAATGAAATAGTTTAAATTAAAAAATGATCATTCGACCGCCAAGTATTGCTGATGACGGTCCCAGGGGACCGAAAATTCCAATATATTTTCTAAAACATTACTCCATATTTGTCAATTATGAGTCATATCTTAATCCTCCTTTATTCTCTATTCATATTTTCTTTTAGATTATATTTAGATTATATATATATATATATATATATTAAATATTATATATCTGTCCATTTGTCTATTTTGAATGTCCTTTTATCAGTTTGAATTTGAAGAAGATCGTGCTAGGGTCAAAACGTCAGCCCCTGTAACTATTTTTTTTTTAAATATTTTTATCGACAGTTAAGACGCGTATAATCTCACTCAACCAAAGGCTTTCACCTCTACAACAACAGGTTAGAGATTACTCCTGTTCTTATGTTTTAACTTTTAATAACACCTACTATTTTTGTTAATTATACAGAGCTTTCCTTGCTGATTATTATACAAATAATGAATGATTATGAGTGCAATAGTGCAAATATTTCATGAGTTGCGCCTCGTTGACTGGAACAAATTACATCTTTCACAAATGAAATATTTGCACTATTGCACGAATGGAAACCACTCATTATTTGTTTTATACAACATATTATATTAAGATGGGTAAAATGCACTCATGCAACAGATTGCTTTGAACAGACAGGTTTCTCTGCTCTCTTACCATTGAAAAAAGTGCTACCAATAAAGTATAACCCATGGTTCTATTTCATAGAGCGGAATAGAGCGGATTTTGCATGCAATCAACGAGCAATTGACCAATCAAATGACCAGAATACAATTAGGTGTTGTATATTGTAAATTAGTCCAGTGGCGTTGGAAGGTACTTTTGAGTGGGAGGGGCTGAAGACTGATGGCCGGCCTGGGGGATGGGGCTAAGGGGAGGGGCCCCCTCCCCTTTGGAATTTTTTGGCATTTACAGATGGCCTCAGATGCAATGTGGTGCAATGTAGCACACTTCAACACCCACTCCATTTTGTAAAAACTTTTGCATTTTTACCTGGCATTAGATGCAATTTGGTGCTCCAAATGAGATTTTTTTTCTCATTTGGAAATGAAAAAGGGGTTTTCTGACTTGCGAAGCGGGGGGGGGGCGGAATAATACTTCCGCCCCTCCATATTTTTCACTGGGGGGGGGGCTGGCGATCCCCAGCCCCCCGGTTCATACGCCCTTGAATTAGCCCATGTTCATTCACTACTAAAGCCCACGTCACTCCTATTTCAATGTTTGAATACTTTCAGGTCAACATATAGGCATATTTGAGAATGTCCAATGCCAATATCATAAATTTTACGGTAAAAACTCAACACAAAACAAGACAGTGTAAGACTAAATGTTACCTATACAGCACCAAGTAATATAGTAAACAAAGACAATCACCGTAGTTTCATTAGACGCAAGTTACCCTTATTCATCGATCACAGACTTAACTGGTTCCTATACGTTAAAAAATGGTGAGGTAGGGGGGGGGGTGGCAGGGGTAAGTTGTTCAGAGTTTTACTGTCAAAAGAACAAATAAGTAAAAGTTAGAGGAACCTGACTTTTCGAACCCAGCAAGATCTACATAACCAAAACGAGAGCAAACTAAGAATACATTAAGATTTACAGATGGACACACAGATATATCGGACAAATGAGCAATGAAAAGAGCAAAAATAAAGAAGAGGGGAAAGATGAAAGGAACGAGTGATGAGAGGATTAAAACTATGCAGATAAACTCTGAGGAGTGTAATAATGGGAGGTCATTAGTAATGGAGGTAATTAGTATCGGAGGTAATTAGTAATGTAGGTAATTAGTAGTGGAGGTGGAAAGATTTAAGGGCATGTAGCAGGAAGGAAAATATGATAATATGGATACGAAGGACGAGAGAATATAGGGAGGGGAGGGAGGGAGGGAGGAAAAAAGGGGGAGAAGAGGCAAAGTCATTCCTTTCTTGGATGTGGAGACCATTTAGTTGAATAGTGCGAAGGCGTTGGATCCACAAGCGTTCTCTACTGAGGCGAACTGTATCGATTCGGTAACCTAGAAGTTCAATGCCTTGAAGGATCATGTCCGAAATGGTGTGGTTATATAAGTATACGTGATGTCAACCCAACGACATTTCAACATTCATCATTTCTATTGATTCGTAAAACTGTTGATGGACACTTTGTTTATACAGATTCAGCTTAACATCAGAACCCCGCAGGATGTTTTTGTGGAAAGGAAGGATATTGCACCGGAAGCAGTGAGGCAGGGCGTTTTCACTCATATTTTTCGGTTGCCGGAAGAACCGATGGTCGGTAATTGGAGTATTGTTGTTTATTACGGAAAACAAGTGAGTGTCAATTTGTCATTTACGAAATTGAAAGTTGGTTAATTGTTGTTGGTTTCAATAGACCACTGTAACAACTTAAAGCTGTGATGTCATACTGTCAGATTACGATTATGAAAAAGATAAATATAGGCTATTATTAGAGAATAAAACACCTTTTTTTAAGTTAGAATTTTCAAGGCTGCCGCAATGCCTATCATCAATCGAAAGCTATGAAAGGAAGGTCAACAGTGCAAGCCATTGTTAAGTTCAAGTCTATAATGATATATGATATATATATATATATATATATATATATATATATATATATATATATATATATATATATATATATATATATATATATATATATATATATATATATATAAATATATATATATATATATATATATATATATATATATATATATATATATATATATATATATATATATAAATATAATATAATGTGAGTGCATGGCCAAAAAAGGATTCCTATTTCATTAATCCATATCTAATTTGATTAGATGAAATCAAACAGGACAGTTCAATTTGAGGTGAAAGAATATGGTAAGTACCAAATTTCTTATTACGGCAGGTTGTGCATGGGGTTTAGTGGGTAAGGTTATTGAATATAGTGGTTGTTAGAGTGATGTTGACTATTGATCATTATATGTAATGGAAACAGTTAAAGGACTATATTCTGGTGGCTGAAAATGATTGCAAGGCAAAATGACTTAAAACGTATCTGCATAGGTAAATAACCTAATCTCATTTTGTACGGAGCTTTTACAGTGTATTTAATTATTAACGCGTGTATGTTTCAACAGAAGTGCAAAGGATGCCGTGATACTTATAGGCAATTGAGCTGATTTTTTTTAATTATGATGTTTAAATCAAATAATATTCAAACAACAATGTTGCAATTTTATGAAGTTCTAAATATGGCAAACACTGACAACTAAGCAAACTTATCACTTCAGGGATAAATCAATGACGAGATTATGATAGTCAAGAAGCTTTTGACGAACTAAATTCTGTCGAGGTTACACGGGAGTTATAAGCCAATGGTAACATGTTAAATTTGAAAGGATTTACTGGTGGCTGTAGTTGATTGCAGCATTTTGTATCGCGAAGATATGAGGTTTTCCATTTTTTTTAGATTTGTAAATGCATCTGGCAACAGTAGGATGATAGATGATGTCATAATTTGCACCAAGGCTGGAAAGTCTTTGTTTTAAGTTTATAATAAGGGTAACATTGTCTACCACTAGAATATCCTCTCACAATGAACATCAATCCTCAAAATGGATACGATGTCGAGAAGAAAGTAGACGTGATATTTGCTATGCTGTGACAGTCTATAACATAGACAGTTACTATACTTGGACAGTGATGAGATGTTGAATACATTACCTACCGTGACTCATGTTTCTATTCATGTTACAGTGCTTCCCACGTTTTCCGTGGAAATTCATCCTCCGAACTATACCCTGCCAACGACCAGGTTACTCGATATTACAGTGAAGGGCAGGTATGGTATACATATACATAAAACTAACCTATATGCATAAACTAAACAGTTTATGCAAAACACTATACTTGCTATGGAGATGTCCGATATGTAATCATTACAGTATCAAACCAATGGAAAGCTATCACCTTAAAAATCACTACACCGGGCGAGAAAGCTGGGGGAGGGGTGGGGATGGGTGGGAATAACACATAGCTGATATAGTATGTATACGGTATATTAGGCTCATCATGTACCCAAGTTGTAAGACGATCAATGGTTGTTGGAGGTGGGCAGAAATGAATTTGTCACACGTAAACACTAATAGGCCTACCAAATATATCTCGCTTGTGGATTCATCTGTGATATTGCTCGAAAGTTTGTAACAAAGGTGTATTTACAATGTTCTTTAGAATTGAAAGAGAATCTTCCATCCAACAGATACGTATATAACAAACCAGTTGACGGGCACAGCGTCCTAAAGATAGGAGTGATTGATCCAGATGGTGAAATAGAAATAAAAGAAACGGATGTCCAGCAGGTAAGTATATCATATACACATGTACATTTGTTAATTAATATAGCTTTACGTTTCATTATTTTCCAGGGACGTTTAATTCTCTAACAATCATAGGCGTACCGGACCATTTCGGTTTGGGGGGGGGGGCAGAAACTTTTGTGCCCGAAAGTTCCCGTGACACTATCTAAGCGGAGCGCCACCATCAGTTGGCGCGTATCGTACAAGAGATTTTTTGGCAAAATATGCCTCTCAGATCGCCGGAAATGGCACTTCTGAGGCCTTGCAAGTTGCATCAAAACATTCTTTATTTTATAATCTCACGTTTAGTAATTTACACTTCCCCCAAAATTTGGTAAATTAGAAGAAGAAAAAATGGAAAATCACTTTGAAGGGGAAAAATAGGACAGTATATTTTTTAAGCTCCTATTTAGTTACGGTATTTATCATTTTAACACAGTACTCACAGGGGCGTCGGAAGCTATTTGGGATTGGTACGGCAAAATAGACTGTGGCCATCTATCATAATTATCGGGGGACGTTTGGTAGGTCAAACAACGCTTCGTGCCACCATGGTTGGCGCGAAGCGTAATGGAGAAAATTTTGAAAAATGCCTCCCAGATTGCAGGAAATGGCACTTCCCGAGCTTGAAAACAAGATCCCTGCCATGCCAGAGTAGTCACGTTTAGCCTACTTGCCGTCATCATTATTGAAAATTATTGTAAATATACCTCCCAGATTATTTTTCGCCATTTATTTTTTCTTAGTCCTAATTTTTTTCTCTTTTTTTTTTTGCGCCGTGAATATTGGTCCGGCGGCTCCGAATCCCTGACTCAGCTACCTCCAGAAAAATATACATTATAGGCGGAAAATGTCGCTGTGTCGGGTGAGACTGCAATTTGTCTCACAAAAAAGTATGAAAAATAACAAAGAATATGATAAACCTGTACTTTTAGGCTTGTAGGCACTCCCCCCCCCCCACCATCCATGAAAAGAAACTGTCTCTTATATACACTCATGTCTGGGATGTCCAGGTATACAGTTGACTAGTTAGAAAAATGTTTACTGCGGTTTTTCTCTTCAGAGACTGCTAATATCCATGCATGCTTGTCAACACGATTGTGAGCGGCGTTCCCTGTTAATAATTTTGGGCGATAGTGCAAAAAGCGTGGTAGCCCAGATGAGCTGCGCTTACGGCGGTGTTACACAGAAATATTCGGGCATCATAATGCTAAATAAAATCGTTAGGCCTATGTTAATATTAATGTCACAAAACAAATAACACAGAACGCTCTCCACGGAACTTTCGGGCAAAAATATGGAAAAGATTCGGGCAAGCCCTACTGCATATTTATATATATTTTTTCTCCTCTTAGGCTGCCCGAATTTTTCAGGACTTTTGCCAGAGTTTCTTGCCCTTTGGAAATTTGGGGGGCAGTCTGCCCCCCGCCTCGTACGCCTATGCTAACAATAGCGATGCAATTTAATCAAAAGAGAGTATATAATGTATAAAAACTTATACGTGGGAAATCCACTCGCATTGTGGTACCGAACTGATTAGTTCTTTGTTCCTGGTCACACCAGTCATGAAGCAGACGTTACGTCACAGTTGATTCAATCATTCTGTCACTCATAATGTTGCATGAGAAGATAACTTCAATGTTACTACTATTTGCCTTTAGTTGGTGAAGGGTGCTGCACGTCACGTCCGAGATATCAACATATTGGGAGACAACTGGTTTGATGAATACGTAGGCTGTAGCTTGTACCTGGAGACCACCGTATATGAAGAAGCCACTGGTCATTTTGAGAATGCCTCTGATACATCAGTTAAGATTGTCAACAGCCCATACATCTTCAGTCGGGAGAGGACTGTGCAGTATTTCAAGAAGGGTTTGCCATTTCAAGTGAAGGTACAAAAATGACTTAGTGTGGATGACCTTAATGAGTTCTAAGCAACTCTCATTATAAGATTACCATAGAGAGAGAGAGGATGGGGGAGCGGGGGCGAATTTCTTTTTCCTGAACCTTCCGGGCAGTGTACGTGGAGTTTAGCCAATCAGAGCGAGGCTGTGTTGATGACGTACTACAGTTAAGATGGCGGCGTGCGTACCAAATGTTGAAGTGGGAAAATCGCATTCGATAAGTCAACATAATTGTTGTACAACAGCAGAAAGTATTAAGGTATAAAGGCCTTGCAATAATATCATTATACTGAATCATTGTGCACAACTTACGTGACGTTTGCATCGGTTTCTTTGTTGAAAAACGGCGATGTATGATCGCTGTCTGTTGTACAAATTTACAATGTCTTCAGATTGACATGACACGGTACTCAGTACTGTAGTACTGGTACAGTACTATGTTACGTACGTACAGTTTACACACATCTACACAGCAATATTTGTACACAGTGACAGTAGGCCTACAGCATTAGGAAATTTTATGATCTAGCTAGACTAGAGGCCACGGTAGCTATTACTAATAAAAATTGGGCACCTAACGGACGTCCGATTGCAATCGGACCTCGGTGCTATAGGAAAATAACTTTTCCTATAGCACCTCCTTGTGAGAGACGAGGACCAGTAATGAACGGTTTATTGTGGAAACTGCCAAATATTTGTTTTTAACTGATGAGCGAATAATGTAAATAAGAGTGCAAGTACTGCCCTTGTTTTATTATGCAATAAATCCTCTCTTTTTAATTGTTCCAGAATGAATATCTGTTTCCCTTGTCTTTTATTCTAGCCAGTCATCTGCCTTTAAATTAGGATAAACTTTCCTAAAACGGATGTACCACATTTTGGGGCTGAGATTTCCCTCTAATAAGATCTAGAAGGAAAATAAACAAAAGAAACTATATATATATACTCACCACACTATCTGCGGAGTTTCATATATATAAGATGACCATGCACTAAAACCATGACATAACTTATAATATCGATATAATACTTGAACATAACTACTTGGACATGAGAAAAAGTGGGGGGGGGGGGGAATCCACACGGGGGCTCGAACTCGCGGTCTTTCGTTTTCCACCTTATGTTATTGAAGCAACGCATTTACCCGACTGACCATCTTCTTACTGAGTAGTACGTCATCAACACAGCCTCGCTCTGATTGGCTAACCTCCACGTACACTGCCCGAAAGGTTCAGGGAAAAAAATCGCGAGCGGGGGGGGGGGGACTGTTAAGAAACTGCATGTTTTCTGTAACTTAAAATTTTACTTATGTTAATCAACTTTTTTCGTAAGTTCCAAACCGCTCAAAATTCTGTTGTGTTTGTGTAGTTGTTTACTTCTTGTTCCATAGACTGAGTTAACGTATACAAATTAAAATTTAATTTGTGACCTTACGCCAGGCTTAGGAGAATAAAAGAAACCCCGGTAATGTACAGTATGATTGACATTAATTTATCAACATTATAATTTCCTTATGTTAATCAACTTTTTTCTTAAATTCCATACCGCTCAAAATTATGTTGCGTTTGTGTAATTGTTTACTTCTTGTTCCATAGACTGAGTTAAAGTACATAAATGGACTGCCAGCACCATGGGTACCTATAAGGGTGGTCGCAACTGGCAAATTAGCCGACAACTCGCTTGTAAGTCTACGAGATGAACATCATAATATTAATGACGAAGAGAGAGAGATCACAGACAACACGGATAACCAAGGAGAGGTTAACTTCAACATTGACGTACCAATCGGTTGCGAAGAAATCACCGTTAATGTAAGCAATATTGAAGTGGGCTTTTGTTAATTACAATCGTGCTAGGCCACAAAAGGACTTATAAAATTCTACGTCATTATGACGAAATGTTTTTTGTATTACCATCATTACAGTTAGGATCACATACGATTTTACCGCATTTTCTCGTCCGTTTGGGCGTTGAAAATATAGAAGTGCTGAATTGTTACTAGATACGTTAGACATGCACCGTAATTCACCCATGGACTACCAGCAATAAATGTACTATTCTATGAGGTAAGTAAGAGTGCACCGCAACACACTGTACGTAATCCACCCATGGACAACCAGCAATGAATGTACTATTCAATGAGGTAAGTAAGAGTGCACCGCAACACACTGTACGTAATCCACCCATGGACTACCAGCAATAAATGTATTCTTATATGAGGTAACTAAGAGTGCACTGTAATGCAACACACTATAAGTAATCCACTCATGGACTACCAGCAATGAATGTATTCTTATATGAGGTAACTAATAGTGCACCGCAACACACTATAAGTAATCCACCCATGGACTACCAGCAATGAATGTACTATTCTATGAGGTAACTAAGAGTGCACCGCAACACACTGTACGTAATACACCCATGGACTACCAGCAATGAATGTATTCTTATATGAGGTAACTAATAGTGCACCGCAACACACTATACGTAATCCACTCATGGACTACCAGCAATGAATGTACTATTCTATGAGGTAACTAAGAGTGCACCGAAATGCAACACACTATAAGTAATCCATGGATAATGAACTATGTTCTATAGAATGTGGTATAGCTCATAATTATGCAAAATATAACTCATTGCGAATAATGAATTGTGTTCTAGTATGAGGTATAACTCAGAGTAGAACGACATACACCTCACTGCGAGCAATGACTCTGTTTCCATAGATGCAGTAACTCAGAGGGCACCAAAATGCACATCACTGCGAATAATGAAGTGATTTCTATAGTAGTGAGGTATAACTCAGAGTACAACGAAATACACATCACTGCGAGCAATGAATGTTCTCCTGTATGCAGTAACTCATAATGCACCAAAATGCACATCACTGCGAATAATGAAGTGATTTTTATAGTAGTGAGGTTTAACTCAGAGAACAACGAATACACCTCACTGCGAGCAATGAGTGTTTTCAGGTACCCATGCATGAGGTGGCACAGAGAGCAATGTTTTATTTTTCTCTCATCAGCTCGTCACATTTGATCAAGACTTAATAGTAGGAGGAGCAGAAGAAATAAACAGCAACGCCAATTTGACCTTTGTACTTAGACCTTATGAAAGCCCAGGGAATGGCAATGAGTATCTCGTCATACGAACGCCGGAACTAGTAGTTATCAGAGTAGGTTTTTTTTTTAATACAAAATCTGCACTGCCATGAACCGAAGCATGAAATGTATTAATGTCGCAATTATTCAATGTGTAAACCAGTCTGTATATGCTTGAGCATGGAGTCTTGTCTTCACGTGAGTGACAATGGTCAGCGCTCAACTCCACGGCGACGTATTTATTCTATATTTGGATATATTTACATGTTCTGATATACTTACATGTATATTTATAATATCTTTGTTCCTTGGCTTATGATCATATAACTGGTGTAAAAGGTATATCATGTGACTATGACAATATGTAACGTAGCCGTATATCCTTGACAACATGGACACAATAATTTCTGAGGCTTCAAAACATCCGTCCATGCACTAAGAACGTACTTGCATAAAATGATTGGATATTGATTTATAACGTAAGGTCGTAGCTCATCTCGTGTCTGGTAATAACAGAAATGTCATAAACCTGATACGTATTTCATTGTCGGAATGAGTTATTTTCATATTCTATGTTAAATGATGTTTTGTTTACTGACCTGCAGTGATTAACTATGACATATTTCATATTTTCAGTATCGAAATCCTTTAACCCTGGACCTTTCTTTGAAACGACAAAGAATTGATATTTTTATCCATGTTTACGTAAGTGTTATAACTAAATCATATCATATCAGTTATATATATATATATATATATATATATATATATATATATATATATATATATAGGCCCATATATAGGCCTATAAATAGGCCAATATATTTATATAGCCTATTATATATAAGTGATATATATAAGTGATATATATATATATATATATTTATATATATATATATATATATATATAAATATATATATATATATAAATATATATATATATATATATATATATATATATATATAAATATATATATATATATATATATATATATATATAAATCACTTATATATATAGGCTATATATAAATCACTTATATATATAGGCTATATAAATATATATAAAATCCCAACATTCCTAACAATATATTCAACATTGGGCCTAGCCTCAGCCAAATTCATACAGACTAATTATGCATCAGTTACGCATGCGAGAGACATTACTTACGGCTCTCAATCGGTCCCTTGTAAAATCTCTTTGAAACAAACTAATAACTGTCACCAGGTACGTAATATATTTCGCAAACAAAAAATAATGTAAATTGTTAGAAAAACTAGTACTTGTGTATGTGCTTAAAAAGCTACACAAGTGCCAGCATTTGGCATCTGATCACCTTCAAAAATCGAAAAAAAGGTGGACACCCCTCAGCTATGGATATTTTAACGCCAACTAAATATTTCGAGCCTCCGTATATATTGTTATGTCGGACGTGAAAGTATTTTATTTACTGCTGTTTCACTTTCACTAATGATCAATATGTTGTATCTCATTCGAGATTCAGGCTTTTCTCATTTAGTTGTTTAACTGTAATATATAGGTTTAGGATATGACTGAAACTTGTTGACATGTTTTTAAGATAAACACTTAATTTCACAGATATATACCATATTAATCTTCCTTTTTTTGTGAAAGGTAATTGCGAGAGGTAAGATTATCCATGATGGAAGCAGGCAGGTTGTCGATACTGCTGAAAGAATTACTATTAACGGATACCAAATCACTGTCACAGCGGAAATGATACCGAGCGCCCGAATCGTCGCTTACTTTATTGGGGAAAACAACCATATCATAGCAGATTCTGTGAGAATTGAAGTCCGAAGAGATTGTCCTAATAACGTAAGTTATACTTAAACGGATATCCGCTGGCCGCTGCATATCTACGTAAAAGAAACAAATCACTAAAATGATGGTTGAAAATCCAACTTTAATAAACATAAGAGATACACATTACATTACAATAACTTATATCTCATAATTAATCATGAGTGGATGCCGCTTAATGGAAAGTCGTCGAAATAAGCTTGTACAAGGTATATCAACAAACACAAGTTGAATCAATGTCATACTTGGGGGGAGAGATACCCTATGATGCTTGACTTGTAGCGACAATACATCGTGAATGACATGTGATTTCTACATTCATTTCTACATGTGTTTCTCATACATTTCTAGGTGGTTAGTCTATGTAATAACATACATGTCTAATCGCCACTAAGCTTGCCGAAACGTATGAACTGGGTGTTTGGATTCTGGGGTTTATGAATATACATATATAATTTAATCATAACACGAAAACCGACGTATGACAATTTAATTCGACATATGTCGATTTTTTTTTATCAAATCCATGGTGTCTGAGCGAGGAGTATGGGTGATTGGAAATGCGAGACTCATGGACATGACCAACAGAGATGCTTCGTGCCAACATACCGCCCCCCCCCCCACCGCTACTACCCAGTTGTCGAACGGCTTAGCGACGTCCATGCAGGCTGGAATATAACATCACATTAGTTTCTTTGTGATGGTATCATAACAGATATGTATAATGTTAATATTACTGATACCAATATTCTGATGCATAAATATTTCACAACATTTTTCTCAATACAGGTCATCGTAGGACTTGAGGATATTGCCAGAAGATCTTTTGGAGAAGCCGCGAAACCGAATAATGAAGTCCAATTTCGGATAACTGCTCAACCTGGTACCGATGTATCATTGATCGCCGTAGATAAAGCAGTCCTCCTTTTGAGAGATTTTCACAGGCTAACTAGTAAAAAGGTAACGATTGTAAGAAGACTATTTGGCAATTAGGTAACTAAAGGTTATACTTTACATAGTCTGATACACAATACAAAACTCTATACGTTATTTAGAGGTTTTAATGTTATGTATGAAATGGAGACCGTTTTATCTCGCTAAGCCTGACAACCAGTCTCCCGATCACTTATACCATGTGGTGAACCCCCCCCCCCCCACTCGCTTCTCCAAAAAACAAAACAAACAAAAAACATTTTTCATGTGAACCGTTGGTCTGGTTACTGAGAGGGCCATAATAAGCTGCAATTATCAACCATTTACAAAATATCATTGCTTGTATAGGGTGCAAAGAGATGGTTAAGGGAAACTGTGATATAATTTCAGTCAAGATTTACCCCAAAATGCTTTATTTTTTCATTTAGATGTTTTCAACAATGGACGCACAAGACACTGGATGCGGTCCGGGTGGTGGAATGACCTCCGAACACATTTTCAAGGTATTGGAAGAAAAATTGACTT
This sequence comes from Apostichopus japonicus, assembly GCF_037975245.1. Classification (NCBI taxonomy): domain Eukaryota; kingdom Metazoa; phylum Echinodermata; class Holothuroidea; order Aspidochirotida; family Stichopodidae; genus Apostichopus; species Apostichopus japonicus. Next base: position 11,892,212 of record NC_092574.1, on the reverse strand, counting down.
TTAATAAACAAAAAAAGGCAATTTCGTTAGTAAACTGATTCCTAAACCACACACGACATGATTCCAAACTCATTGTTGACTTGTCCGTCCCAGTTCGGAGGTTTAATATTGAAATAACTATGAACACGCATTTCAAATGTTTGCTACGAATATACTACCTGTATTATTTGTTATTACAGAATGCTGGTGTAACAGTAATGGCCAGTGATGGACCACTCAACGTCGGTGATCGAGAAGGTCTGAGAACCTTTTTTAACTTGAAACTTCACTGCATGCATGTTTAAAATCACTATCGTTAATATCTGAAATGAAACATTATGATGATGATGATGATGATGATAATATATATATATATATATATATATATATATATATATATATATATATATACAGGGATGTGCCCATGCTGGGCGACCCCGCCCATCACTAAAAATTACCGCCCAGCACTGTCCTAAATATCGTGAATCCCGCCCAGCATCTAAAATCCCGACATTCCTAACAATATATTCAACATAAATTGGGCCTAGTCTATGCCAAAATCATACAGACTAATAATGCATCAGTTACGCATGCGAGAAACATTACTTACGGCTCTCAATTGGTCCCTTGCAAAATCTCTTTGAAACAAACTAATAACTTTTACCAGGTACGTAATATATTTCGCCAAAAAATGTAAATAAAATAAAATATGTAAATTGTTAACAAAACTTGTACTTGTGTATGTGCTTAAAAAGTTACACAAGTGCCAGCATTTGGCATCTGAGCACCTTCAAAAATCTTAGACCCTTCGCCGTGATCAGTATACCAGGGACTCCTGGGCACATCCTGGGCACATCCCATATATATATATATATATATATATATATATATATATATATATATATATATATATATATATATATATATATATATATATATATATATATATATATATATATATATATATATATATATATATATATATATATATATATATATATATATATATATATATATATATATATATATATATATATATATATATATATATATATATATATATATATATATATATATATATATATATATATATATATATATATATATATATATATATATATATATATATATAACATTGCATTAACATAAAGTCTGTTCAAAGTATCTCCTTCGAGATCCGGCTTTAGGAATCACAAATGATTTTCGAGTTGGTTAGCATCATGTTTGATCTCTAGAGTAAGGCAAAATATGTCACCAAAAACAGAACTAGTATTGTTCGATACAGGTGACAAACGCCTACAGTGGAATTACGATCTTCCTTACCGGTTTCGAACCTCTGGACATACAATCAGCGTCCATAGCCTAGTGGTTAGGGTGTCCGCGTACAGAGCGGGGGGCCCGTGGTTCGAATCCCGGTGGAGGCTGAAAGTTTTTTCACTGTTCTTGATTTTCCAACTCATTACGATTTTCATTTATATATATATATATATACTTCGAGTTGTTTAGAATAGTGTTTGATCTCCTCCAATGGGATTCAAACACAGGCTTATATGCGGACACCTTATAAAACAAGGCTATTGACACTTTTCCTGCCAAATGGTTCGGACTCAGTAAGGAAGGCTATAATTCCACTGTATGCTTTTGCTATCTGTATCCAACAATGCTAGTTCTGTTGTGGTGACATATTCTTTAGAAATCAATCATGATGCTTACCAACCCGAAATCATTTGTGAAAGCTGCAGCCTCATCTCAAAAGAGATGCTTTGAACAGAACTATCTCAAATGAAATGGAAATAATCGAACAAGGCAAACGAATATATAGACCTATATATTTGAAACGGTAATGGGTCGCAAAACACAGAACAATGAAAAAACTTCCAGCCTCCATCGGGATTCGAACCTGGGCCTCCTGCATTATATGCAAACACACTAATCAATCATAGGCTATGAACACTTTGTCAGTTCAGAGGATCGAAACCAGTAAAAAATATTTACAACTATAAAACTTAATTTGATCTTGATAGGTACTCACTGTGTAGCTGATGCCAACAGCCGTAGAAGACGGTCCCTTGAAGAATTACGTGAGTTTATTGAATTTGTATCTTTGTGTAAATTCCTTATACACACTTTCACTTATAATCTGCCACTACATGAAGAAGCGAGCCCACGGTCGTCCGCGCGCAAGTAATTCCTCAGAAGGTTGAGTGACATCGACTGGACGGGCGAGTGTGTGTACGGGGTGGGGAGGGGGTAGTACATCACATGGATCTCAGAACCATATGTAGGGGTGCCGGCGTCTATATACAAGCCTCTCCTAAAGAGTATTGCCTAACTGTGTCGTTTACCACAGAGCATCGACCAGTCCCTCAGAGCACAAGGTATATAACAACTCTTGGTATCTAAGTACTGTCTAGAAATTAATATGATCAGTTTCTATAATCTTCTGGCTTGTCTCTATACTGCAGATGTATGACAGTTTGAAGTGTCTTGGTGAATGGTAGAGTTGCTTACAAAGTGAGGCGTCTTAAACAATTTCGAAACAAAGAGAAACTAAACCCACGCCACACTACCAAACAAGAGCTAACTTTACACTGGCAACACACAGTGATTATGAAGTAGACAGGTGTAACTTCATTCACTAGAGATTATACAGAGCATGAAATAACTTAGATTACTTTAAACATTTAAAGGAAGACTAAAGCAAACATTATTTGCTGGATTCCTTGTAATGGAATATCGGAAGGGAAAAGCACGGTCAACTAACACCTTTCTCTCGCCGAATACTTAAGATAACCTCTGAGTAACTTATGACGCTCATCAAACAAGGCCTTACATTATCTTGTTCTAAAGCCCACTAAAGACTACAAATGGACCAGTGTGCTCCTCTTCAGCAGAGCAGTCAGTAAGGCTTTTAGACATGGAGTCACTGAATCATGCAAACATGACTGAATGTATTGAACAACAACGAAGGGATAAGGGTATAATGTAAAAGAGTAAAGGAATGGGGGTGTTGGATATGTCATACAGGGGGACAAACATACAGCACTCGCTATTGAGAAATGAAGGGGTTCTAAGCTATACTTTAAATAAACACGAAGTCCAGATACGTAGTCACTAATCCTGTGAAAATAATAACCTCTAGATATTCTTTGCTCTGGTTGAATTTCATCCAAACATACAGTTGAAGAATTTGACAACGACGAAAGAAAGATATTTGCCTGCTCAAGAGGACATCGACGCCTTGGAAGTGGCTCATGTAATGAGACGTCGGAAAGATTCCAGCGACTTGCTCAGAAAAAATTTCCTGGGATGACAGAAGATGTCGGCGATGAGTTAACTAGAATTTTTATCGCCTGCTGTAAGAAGGCTGAGAGTGACGAATCCCGTGAGCGAAATATTGTTTTCGATTTTGCAGCTTTTGCTGAAATTGATCCGTTCGATGATGGGTCAGTTCGATTCGATTTTCCAGAGTCATGGGCCTTTGACTTGGTTCACGTCGACTCGTAAGTCTGAATCTACTTCGTGTAGCATTATTGAGTACTAAATTTGGATGGTTTACATGAGAAAATTAGAAATATGCGATGCTGGATAAGCTTGAATGATTTCTATCTGTTTATCCATAGTGTAACTCTACGTTAACATGTATGGTTAGCCAAATTACAGGTCATGTTATATTTGACATTAGTCAATCGAAAATATTTCATATATCCTGCAAATCTGAAACAGGAACCGTTTATTCCCGTTTTCTCTTTTTGTTGTTTCTTTATAAGAGAGAAATTTCCTTACACAGAAGCGATGATAACGTGCATATACAATCCTTTCCCCAACAGTGACGCAGCAGTTTATAGGGAGTACACCCTACCTGGAAGTATAACTACATGGTCCATACAGGCGTTTGGTCTTCATGAGAATTTCCCAATGTGCGTCATTGAACCAACGGAGCTGGTGGTACGGTCTGATCTTTTCATTCAATTGCTACTACCGTATTCTGTGAAAAGGAATGAACACGTGGAAATCCAAGCAGTCGTGTTTAACTATGGCATAGAAGATGTGGCGGTAAGATCTTGTAGTTCTAACTACAGACTCATGACAGGTACTTCAATCTCAAATTATTGGATATAAAAACATTCAATCAGAAATTTACATTTAGACTGTTGAATCTCGGAGTTCCTGGCAAATGCGTAACGATGAGCATGAGAGTCCCGGCTCCTGGCCCAAAGGGGCCCCTTATCAGGAGGTCCAAGCAAGGGCGGCTGCACAAATGTTCACGAGGGGGGGGGGTCAGTAGGTCATGGTGCAACACACTACTTGATACTATCTAAGTATCATTTTTTTCCAGCCGGGGGGGGGGGTGAGGGACAAGTGCCCCCTATAAAAAATATACTGTATGGAGTATAAGGGAGACTACTGTACAAATACAGTAATCAAACCTAAACATATGCCTAATTTCGGCTGAAAATTTGTCTCGATCTAAGCCAAATTACCTGTGCTTTTTTACTGACTAGATACACCGAAGGCATCTTTATTGTAACCTTTTATTATTATATTTATATGAAAGCCCTGCTTTTTTGTTGTTACAAATGACAAAAGTTTCAAATCTGTGGAGTGTTGGGTTATTGTTTTATAATTTTTCAATAAACCGTATGTCCCGTTTTAGTCAGTACAACATAGAAGCGAGATTGTGAATCATCATGATCAATGTGTTACATAAATGGTAAAAAATGGAATCACAAGGAATGTTACTAATGTCATAGAATATCCCTGGATATAGATTATATAGGATAAATGATAAATAATGACCTTTCACTTAACAAGGCCTACTGGCCAGGATTGCATGTTTATAAATGCAGTACAAATAATAACTATATCATCTGCTAACGGCACCGATATTAAAGGCAAGGTTCCTTGCATAATGTGAATGTTTTTCATGATAGCCCTCTTCACATGAATTCTAGCACTTGCCAGTGGCGGAGCTAGGGGTGTTGGTCAAGGGGGGCGAGAATGGTCTGGTGTAGGGGCGCTTTCTACACTATCTAAGCGGAGCGCCAACATTGGTTGGCTCGGAGCGCACAGACATTTTTTTTTGAGTAAAGATACTCCCTAGATCGCCGAAAATTACCCTTTCCTGGCCTTGCTTATTTGCAGATAAATGAAGAATAAATAGGTGTCATCGCCAAAAGATGTGACAAATGTCAATATGTAGATGAAAGCGCAATAAAAAGTCAATAATCGCGAATAGGTAAACAGTGGTAAAAAGCTGAAAAGGGCGCCAGCAGTCCATTTGGTCCGTCGGTCGGGGGAGGGGGGCATCCGCCCCCTGACTGTATGGACGCTCCGCCACTGGCACTTGCAACTTAGGATTATAGCATAAACTTCAGAAGGTGCATGCTTCCCCAGACCAAATTGCCTAGTAGGTAAATTACTTAATGCAGATGTAAAGTAAATAAGGGAAAGTGGTGGTACTGTGTTGTTTAATACTATCAGTTTGACTGTATGTTAACATTTAAAAATCCATTCTATTCGTTTATCTGCCTGACTTTACATATTCATATAAAGTCAAAGAAATACAGTATGAATCTATTTGAGAATTAAGAAAGCACATGCTACATTATTTACAGAAAGAAAATAATATTAAAGCAAGGGATATTTGCAGAAACCAGGAACAAGAAGCATAATGATCTTGCGTTGTCACTTCATTATAGCTAGTCGTTTTTTTGTTTCTGTTGAAAAAAGAAGCTATTTCTGATTATGAAGCAGTTTTGGTGTACCATGTATAACAAAATGTCCGATATTGGTAAATGTGTTACTATTATAAAGAAGTATTATTTCTCATAACAGGTAGCAATGGTTCTAAAAACACCACCAGAAATTTGTTCTGAGGGGACACCTAACGTTTTCTCAGCTAAGAAGGAATTCATTGTAAAAGCCACAGATACCTTCACTGTCACCTACGTAGTGATTGGAGTTAAGGTTGGAGAATGGCCTATCACCGTAGGTATTGGGAGCACCAAAGGCAGTGACGGCGTTAGAAAGAAACTTAACGTCATCGTGAGTTTTTTCTTCTTAATATTTCTTCAAATTAAGGCAATTAAAGGATGAATAATTGAAGTCCAATATCGCGCATTAAAGTGAGTATGGGTCCGGCAATGCGATATTAACATGTAAGTTACTACTTTGTGAAGCACAAAGCTCCCAAAATACTACGCGTCCAACATGGTATGACATTGGGCATTGCTTCTAAATGGCGTGCATGATACTCTCGGCCCTCTCAATGCGAAAGGGCCGAGAGTAATAGGGAGAGTGTATATTCTGCTATTAATCGTATTTGTGAACTTCTTTAACACTTCATTTCTTCAATGCAATTTCATTCCATAAGGCTGAGGGAATCGAAAGAACGTTTCATCATTCAGTGCAACTGAATCCTCAAGGAGTCGAACTTAATCGTAGGCGAAGAGATATTCGAGAGACTGAAAATTGTAAGAATATTTAAAAAAAAATCACATTCCTTACTTATGGCTCGAGCAATAGATTAATATCAAGAACGTGTATAAATATGTATATAACAGAACCGAAGAGGCGTTAATACTCTCTTCCACAATAATTGACTTAGAGATGCAAGTTCGAAAATTGATTATTTCGAGTTAAATACATTGTAAGCGATTGAGATTCAATTGACTATATTATCAATAAAAAGACAAAATTGTGATTGATTTGTATCCTTAAATCGAGGATCACTTCATGTATGGGAAGGGGTGAAGCAAATGTTGGAGCAGTATTGATGTAACCATAACGGCCGGCTCATGCTATTATAAGTTTATGTGAATATGCGTATAGGGATAGACTTTTATCAATATTTAAGCCTTAGTCTTATCCACAAGTTATAATTGTGTAAGTATCTATGTGATATGAACATTGCAACTAATGCTTTGAATTGTCTCATCTCAATATGCTGACTGGAGTAAAATAAATTACTAAACAGGTTTTTAAACTTTTTAACATAGCCATGTTTACAGCTTTAGACAAAATAATGATCTAAACACTAATAATGAATATCACATTCTTTCTAAAATGCTAATGAGTTAATGAGTCATATAAGTAATATTGTGACGTTGCCATTAAAGAGTTGATTTAGTTTGCACGTTTGAAGCAAACAATGTAGCTTCAGAAACACTAAACTGAATTCCGTGCCGTGAAAGTACATATAGATACTTATGCAATTACAACTAATCCAAGAAAAAGAAGAAGAAAAAAAAACAATGAACTGTTAAGCCTCAAAGCTCCCCTTGTACCTGATTCTGATTGTATAATGTATCTAAAACTTGACAAGTAAAAGGTCATGCTAATCAAGGAGTTGAAGAAACTTAGAAAGAAATTTAAGAAATAATGAAACCGTTCCCAAGTGTCAGTTTTTCCCCATTCTTCTTCCCTGATACAGGTGTATGGGACGCGGAAAATGCAGCCCAGTTAAGCTGTCTTGATATAGCCTTGCCTCCAACAGTTGTGCCAGGGACAGAGTCATGTCATATTAGTATAACAGGTAAGGATGGAATCAAGTATAACTTACGCATTTATTAATTTAATGTCTTATAGTTCCTCGTGGCTATTGTTCTTCAGACAGCTGACGTTCAGTGGATCTCTAGTATAATCAACGGGTTAATGGCTGATCTCAAAGTACAAAGTATAGAAAGGTGCAATTGATTAAGTCTCTCTCAATATGTTAAGTTTAAAGTTTTTAGTTTGAACCGTTACAATGGCAAATCACATGAAAATGTATATACAAAGACAACGTAAAGATTAAGTACTGTGAGACCTGATTTGAGTGACAACACAATTGGGGAGATTTTTCTTCTATAGGCATCGTTCCAAATTTGAGTATATATATATATATATATATATATATATATATATATATATATATATATATATATATATATATATATATATATATATATATATATGTATATATATATATATATATTTATATATATACATTTATATATACATATACGTATATGTACAAGAGATATAACTTCGAAGAAAAATTGAGCGGCTGTTAAATAAATTGACTCTGTACTGGTTAGAGTTCATATAAATAAAATATCATAATAATAACATATAAATAACAGATTAAGATTGCTTACCGTACTCTTGCTTTAAAATTAATGCACCAGGTTCTCCTCTTGGACCCGCTATGACAGCCGTTGTGACTGGTCTGGGACATTGGATCCAGCAGCCAACTGGTTGTGGAGAACAGACAATGATTCGGCTGGCTCCTAATGTCTACGTCCTAAAATACCTTCTAGCGACAAATTCAGGAAATGAACAAATCGAAGCCACTGCTCTCTCCAATATTAATTCAGGTTTGTTTGGAAAACGTTGGAATACTCTCATTTTGCTATGCCTTTACCGTGCAATCATTTTTTCGTTGCCAAATAAAAGAACAAGTTTACAACTACTGAAACAAATGCCCTGTACAATGATATATTCTCAATTCCAGTCACCTTGCCTTGAGAAAGTGACCGATACATCATGATGACGGTGTTAGGTCTCATACAGAAATTAAAGTCTCAGTATGTGTTTGCCAAATATAAACTTTGTCCTTTCCAGCTTACTGCACTAAAAGTTCATTAAAAATGACACCGTTCTATGCAATTTTCATATTAATATTCCTTATTTTTATTGAGTTATCTGTCCGTAAAAATTTGATCTGAATAAAATTCGCCAGAATTATTAACGAGTCCGTAGATTCTACAAACTTCAATCAAAATTTGAAAGCCCTGCCAAACAAATCTCTCTGTTATGTTCACGACCGTTAGGCCTAGGCTTACTTTTACTTTCGTAGCTAGCCTGTCTTAGGTCCCTGCTCTTGTATCTTTCTCTCGGTCTTTCCGATGTAGCTTGCGAAACTGTGTCATTACCTTCCATTGCAATGAATGATCAGGTGTTTTCAGACGTTTCCTCTGTGGAATTGTAAAAATGGATGATAGGAGTATAGGACTGCGTTAAAATCTTGATCGGGCCCGCCTGTGTAGACTATTTTTTTTTTACATTTGTGTAATGAACATGCTGACAGGGGTGATCGCAGTGAGTTTAAGGTAAATCGTTTATAAGGGCAATATAAACTGAATTTCTTTCTTTCGATTGCGACAGCGTTTCCCCATTTAACCCACCTGGTCAGAGTGCATTTAGAATAAGAAACGTGGAATCTACTTCGGAAGTTTGTTTTTCGAAATTCATCAGCAAACACGTATTGAGACTTTAACATGCTCATGTAATGAATTAAATCTTTAATACAATGAGTCAATGAATGTGAACGGTTGAAGCAATAAATAAAGTTTGAAAAGTAAGTTCTTCTTCACTACCGGTACATTTTAAAATCAAAGTGTAATTAATTGAAGGAACATTGGATTCAATTCAAAGTCAGCACATTGTAAACTAACCGTGTACTGAGTATTTTCATAAATTTCACATTTTTTTTTACATAGACTTTCTTTAATAAGTAAATAAAAAATAAACCAGAATGCAAAAATGCATTTTGGTTTCGATGATGTAACATGAGCAGTTTTCTTCATGAATCTGATGTAATGTAAAGTGAGGGTGTACATGTTTACAAGGGTTTCACGATTTGACCTCTGATTACTCCAATGACCTCAATCAAAAACAATAGGCTTCTTTAACTCAATGTGGTACTTCTACACACTAAATTAGAGGTCGGAGTATTGAAATATCGTGATTACAAGGTTTTCACAATTTGATCCCTGGTGACCCCAAATGACATTTGACCTCCACCACAAACAATAGGCTTCTTGTACTTAATGTGGTACTTTTATACATCAAATATGAAATTTGTCTGACCTTCCCTTCTTGAGATATCATGTTTACAAGCTGGGCGTCACAAACGCACACACACTTACACACATACGCCATCATGAATGCATCTATGTACCGAATATCATCGAAACCAAAAAACGATTGGTAATATTTTTTGGGAGTGGGGGGGGGGGGGGTAGAACTAGATTGGAACCAGTGACCTGAAGGTTTTTAGTCATTCTGTTACTATATAGTCATTCCGTTGTAGTATTATGTTTAATAGCACAACTCTCTATCCTTAGCATCAAATGTTTACTTGTTATGTTTTGTGTTCATTCGGTTAAGAGTGATATTCTCTATCCATAACTGTGTGTACTCCTATATCGATAATGATTGTTATAACGTATACTTTCCTTGGCTTTTCCTGTAGGTTTAGTTCGAGAAACAACCTATCGCCACGCAGATGGGTCGTTTTCAGCGTTTCTCAGTAGACCGGGTAGCACGTGGTGCGTATAATATTGCGTTACTCTTTCAGGAACTGACCTCTAATTGCCAAGGAAATTTGATTTATATCCCTTGTTGTCGAGATTTTCGTTGATGACTCGTGATTTTACGCAAATTTAGTCATATCGATTACGTAATGTAAATTAAGTAATGTCTATCCACACGCTCCTTTACAAATATGTCTGGTGTCTGATATTGTTTTTTGAAGTGGTTAACACTTCAGAAAAGAAAAGAAAAAACAATTAGCCCAACATTTCTAAACTTTTTAATCTATAGGCTACCATTGGATCCATTGATAATGTAGTTGCAAAGAATTCTGTTCTGATTTCATTAAGTTATTAACCGAGTACCAAATTCAAAATGTAAGGGTGAATTCATTGTTCCAAGTGATAAGCTGTTTGTTTTCAATCTGTCTATTTCCTTTGAATAATCTCTCTCAAACACAAACACAGACACACAAAAGACATCAATTCGAAAGGCACTTTATTCTTTTGTATATTTCGTTTTGAAATTTGTATACCAGCTGACCAACCATGGTACCCCAATGCTGTAATCATGAAGGCACCAATTATACACTCATATAGACGTGTTCATTACTTTGTCGCGACTTGATTTATACAGGTTGACCGCTTTCGTGGCTAAGGTGTTTTGTCAAGCCTCAGAACTAACTGCAGTTGATGCCATGGTTCCATGTAGTGCCATTAGCTGGATTGTGAACAATAGACAACGTGCTACTGGTGCTTTCTATGAAGGACTAGCAGTTATCCACAAAGAAATGACGGTTAGTATATAACGAATGGTTCATCATACAACAATTTTAGATGTTTATTTCATCATATTAATCATTAAGATAAAAACTGCATAAAAATGAAAATAGTTACATATCTGAGAAGAGGTTTACATGAAATCAATCTTACATATTTTCACAGTGGAAAAATTGCGGCGTTTGCCCAAACAGTTATTGATGTCATTGTCGAGATGTAGTTCACCCTATTGCGTTAAATTGATTTTAAGTATTTGTAGCTGTGAAACATAATTAGAGTAGAGAAGAAAGTTTCTTTGTTTAGCGTTTAAAACCTGAGCCACCTATGGACTATAAACATTCTCTGCTTTTGTCGATTTTTCAGGGCGGTATTGAGGGTGACACTGCTATGACTGCCTTCACTTTAATCGCTATGGCTGAATGTATGTCTACATGTGATCAGGCGGTGAGTACATCATTTTATATGATCTTAAACAAAAACAAGAATTGACCATGCTTCATTAACTGCAATAGACATTACTAATGTTAACTTTTTTTCTTCTGATTGATGATTTGGTTTACGTTGGTATTCTCAGGGTGTACTAAACATCAATAACTGGGATCATACTCTATGATACTTCAAGCAATATCAAATGCCAGATACTCATACTGTGATAGCTAGTAACGGTCGTCAAAGTCAGAGCTGAAATAGATGATGGACTCGACGTGTTAGTGTAGTTTTATTTATTCCTGAAACTTCCACCCCTGTGGATAATCGGATAGTGCTTTCCTCTCTACTGTTATGGAATGACAACAGAAAGAAAACCTGCAAATACTTTACGTATCCAGGAAGACAATAAATGGAATGGAATGTATCGATCAAATATAATTCTCATTCAATCACCATCTTTCATCAATCTGTACATTTCTAATTGCAGGGGTTAAAACTTTGACACTTAACTTAAGCTTAGCTACAGGATACGTTATATCATTAAATGTACCTTACTATCATACTAAAGACCAACGTAAGGGTTGGTCTGTAGATCTTCTGGTAGCGCCTTGCGAAGACTTTGAGATCCTTGCGAGACGATCGTTTCGACGAATGCTAACTTCTGTTCAAACCGATGCTGGCGAACCACAACCAGCGTATTCAACTAGTCGTTGAATAATAATATATATGAATAGGCGTAGTATCTCTTTCCTGACAGCAAATGCAAAATATTAGTCTCTGTATGCCTTCAGTGCACTAATGTACGGTAAAAGGCAAAAGTTATAGGCGGCAAAGCTTCAGACTTTGCCAAACTTGAGCACGTATACCAAAATGACCGAAAACGTGTGGTTAACTAATTTAAAATTGTTGTTGTTTTCGGTAGTCAATGGTGACATTCATCAATATATTATGTAATGGTGTCATTATACAAATGCCGTAATGCTATAGTACCTAACAAAATAAGTAAATCTTAACAAGTTAAAACATAGTTTACTTGTTTGTTTTTGTTATATATTTTAGAACCCAGCTGCTAAGAACAGTGCCATTTCTTACTTGGAGAGTCAACTTGATGGACTTCAACGACCATATGTAATTGCTGTGGTGACCTATGCCTTAGCTCTAATGAACAGTGACAGGCGTGCCGATGCCAATATTAAGCTAAGATCTCACTCCGTCCACGATCCAGGTAAGATAGCAATTATAAGAAAAGGAAAAAGAATTTGTGAGCAGCAGAGAACATTATAATTATGTGGAATACAGTCTAATTCAGGTTCTTGTAAATATGTGAATTCAAAATTTCGGTATCATGCTCACACCTTCTGTTGGAATGTGCTTTGCTCAATGTAGCCGGTAAACCCTGAGAAACAATGAAAGCATCTTAACAATTGTACGCCGTAAGGCTCAGACTGGTAAATTTTTAAGAAAGTGTAGGTGACTTTGAACCGTATTACGTGAATATGTGAAGTTATCACTGTAGAATCACGGGGATGATAAGAAAGCAGTGACCCAAGAGGACTCAAGCAAAGACTGGAACCGTTTTCCAGTTTAAAACTGTATCGATAGTAAGTTGAACTTGTCCGAATACTGACTTGTAACTATAATGATATTAAAGTGAAATAAATATATGAAACAAAGGTATAACGAACTCACACATTACTTGCTCACGGGAGACTCCTTATACTTATCCCAGGTTTACTCCAAAGACAAAGAAGATTCAAACTATCAGAATAAACAAACACACGCACACGCACAACCACACGCACAAATGGTAACAGTAACATGTCCATCACTTAGGTTAAGAGTTCAAAAGAAGTTCTCTCCGTTTCCGGAAGTTAGCGTCGATGATCTCGTAGTCCCATCACACTATTATACTTGTACAGTCTAATTCCAGATTATATGAATATGAGTTTTTAGATGGTATAGAAGAAGTCATGAGCTTCCTCGAAATATTAAAAGTATTAAGCTGGGAAGGGTTTTGCCCTAACTTCAGACGACTTAATCGAACATTTAATGTAATATGTAAGAAAATATATAAGGTGCTCCATGAAAGAATGGATTGAATAATGACAATAAGATATAAATGAATACGGTATCCAACAACGGTTCCTTCGTAGATTTAATTATGAAATTTTATGATATTAAAAGTATTATGGTGTTCAACAGCGGTTCCTTCGTTGTAAGAATTCGGGAGCTAAAAAGTCGTAACGGAATTTAAAACTCCTTTCGTAAAAGAATAATACTGATGTAGCTCTCCCCCTTTCCAGACCCCCATGTCACTCCACCTCTCTCTCCCCAACAATTCTCCCTCCTCATATGTACCTCTTCTGCTCTCTCCTCTTCTAACAACTCTCTCTTTCTCTTGCCGACACTCTAAACTCTCTCAATTTGTTTGACACCCTCCCCTGTTTCTCCCCTTCTTGCTTCCTATCCTATGGGTCTCATATTCCCCATCACCTATCCCATAATTTTGTGTCGTCCACACCCTGTAGGATCATACGTCACCAGCACCACCAACCATATACCCAAGTAAGGATAGAAACGTACCCTCGCGAAAACACAAAATAATATTATGATACTATAAGGGGAGGAGTCTACTTACATCATTAATTACGAAACAACATCAATACTCTCCCCCCCCCCCCCCACTTCCCGGAATATCAGTGAACTTCAATATCGTGATTGTGCAGTAAGACGAACACTAACCTGATATTTTCTATCTGTGTTATAAGAAAAACTTAAACCCACACGTCTATCGCAACCCATTGGAGAACTCTTATTCAAAATAGGTGGACGTTGAGAAAACAAGTATTTGCTTGAGTTTAATTAATCAAGCTACAAGAATTAGTATTAAAAACTTTAAAGAAACGCGTTAAAAAGTGAGAAATAAGAAAAATGGAGACAGAATTACATAAGAAGAAAATAAAACAATTGTAACCAGTAAACACCCTGGTAATACTTGCATTTTTCCAAGACGTCTTCCACGGCATTTTAATTACCCAGAACAATTTTCCTTTCGACCTATCTTTTTATAAGTTACGAATTCTCGTGCCTGGGGTGCAGGCAACCAGCAACAAGATGGGCGACCATTCTGGATTCAACGCCGTCCTTCAGCTCTTTCCGTCGAGACGACCGGGTACGCTCTCTTGGCACAGATCAAACTTCGTGAACTCACATATGCTGCAGAAATTGCAAATTGGTTATCGACGCAACAAAATTATGGTGGAGGATTTGTTTCTACACAAGTAAGATGATCGATTCAAGAGTTCCCATGTTTTAACTGGAAACCTCCTAATTATTCCGTTTTTTCATCACTTTCACTGAGTTTATCACATCTACTTGAAATGTTCTTAACGTGGCCTTTTCTTTTCCTGCAAAAAGTCACAGCTGGTTAGCAATTTGTCTCGATACGGTTCATACCACGACAGAGCTCATTCTTATAGGCAACATATATAGGTTAAACTAAGAGGAATGGCTTGACTAAATGTTTGGGTTGTGTTGAAAACATGCAGACATTTACACGGAAGAGGCGTAGCAAGCTATAAATTTTCAGTGTTTTATCGAAATTGTGACTTGTTACGACAAACTTTCGACTACTTGTGAAAATAGTGCGAAAAATAGACGTTTTGTGAAGTAAACAAAACGAGTCTTGTCGGTCCCAAACTAATGTCTGTCCATTTGCTGTTGATAATACTAAACATGTACATTGAGCGTTCCATAATGCCAGGATTTAATGATCAAATTCATCTGCTTATTTTCCAGGACACGGTCATCGCCCTGCAATCTCTTTCGGAGTTTTCAGCCCTCACCGTAGGAGGTGACTTGAATCTTCACTGCAACATATCAAGTGCGAGTGGCTTCAAGACAATATTTCGGTTGGAAAATGAAGACACCTTACTTCAGAAGACAGTAGAGGTATATATGTTATTAGTGTTTTATATTGGTATTAATATATATAAATTATAATAAGAATATGTTAATTATATATAATAATCATATTTACGGAATTCGTACATCTAACACACACACACACGCGTACATACAGAGCACGATACGCCAAGGTAAAAACCACTCAACCAAATATATATATATATATATATATATATATATATATATATATATATATATATATATATATATATATATATATATATATATATATATACATATATATATATATATATATATATATATATATATATATATATATATATATGTATATATATATATTTTTATATATATACATTCATGTATACGTCATGAGTTGGAAAATCGAGAACAGTGATCAAACTTCCAGCCTCCACCGGGATTCGAGCCCGGGCCTCCCGCTCTGTATATATATTATATAATATTTATATAAATATATTTATATATATATATTATATATATATTATATAATATATATCGTGGAAATCAGGTGACTTATCAAAGGATATATAGTTTATATCAATGTTAATTGTAATAACTGATTGTCTTGATTTATTTTAAGGTAACGAAAGGGAACATTAGAGACCAACTTTTGGTGGAAACGCAAGGAGTGGGAATTGGAACATTAAATGTACGGCAAGAATTTCATTCTTAACTTGTAATTTATAAGAACGAACAGCCTTAACAAAAATCGACATTGTAAATAAATAGACAGCTCTATCAGATTTAACCAATCCCGAGAAAATATTAATTGCATTAGCCTGAGATACAATGGAAAGACTTGTACTATGTTAGTTATGTCTAAAGTCCATATCACGTCATTTTGAACACCAGAGCATGCTGTGGCGTAAAAATACACTGTGTAAACATCACATTTGGAGGTTAACGTTAGCAGATATATTTTTGGAAAGTATTTTAGCACGTTAAATTAGATTGGTCCGAGTGGAGGTTATACATCATCGTATGATACAAGTAATCTATTCTAATAAACTGCACACTTGATGATAATTTTAAGATAAAACTAATATTTTGCAATAGAGAGAAGACGGCGTCGCATCAAATATAATGTATACGTACCGTCATATTAAAAATGCATGTTGCAGCTATATCATTTGTTTCCACTTCTTTGGACCATGTTCTATCATCTACTATCGAATTGAAATGGAGCTCCATAAATCACAGTTGGTGATACTTAGTTGAAAGAAAACTTGCTATAACTTCGTCAATCATATAAAGACGATATGACGTTTAGGCTCTCAGGTTCTGTATGTATAGGTGTGCTGCGTATTACGTAACATGTTGTTTATGTTTTTCGCTCTTGTTCAAACCTTGGGATCTCCAGACACGTCCTTAATTAACATAGGGCTCTGTCATATGCGCCCTTTCTAGTTTCCCGAAACTAATCACTTCCGCTGATCACAAGACGACATCTTTTCAAGCATATTTTCACAACCATCACATAGGTTGAGGTATGTTACAGCGCTTTCCAAATGATCTGTAAATAGTATAATGACGCTCAATATTATCTAGAGCTGTATCTATAAGGCTCTGTTAGGAACGATATGACGGCGATGATGGAAAGCCTCAAAGATTTTCTATTGTAGCTTAAGGCATCATTCCTTGTCTATCCAAACTACTGTCTTCCTTGGTGAATATGATATTATTGTGCGTGTTGGATTGATTATCAACAAATATATTCCACTATAGGTCGAAGTGAAATACAACGAGAATAGTAACGATAGAAGAGAACTGTGTCCATTTAATATGGTCATCTCTACCGTGAGAATTAAAAAGGAACAATCCCCCGATAAAAACCCGGATCAAGACCCCGATGAAGAAATACGATACAATATGGGCGACAAGCTTTTAATTAACATTGAAGTTTCGTAAGTCATTGACATATGTAAATAAATAAAATAAAAAATATATAAATATTAATATATATATATATATAGTGTAGCTTTATATAAATGTATATACATTCAAATATAAATAAATATATATATATTTAAGTAATATATATATATTACTATATAAATATATAAATAATATATATATATATATTTATATACATTTATATAAAGCTACACAAGTGCCAGCATTTGGCATCTGATCACCTTCAAAAATCGACTAAAGGACGGCGATCAGTATACCCGGCACTCAGAAAATCCTGGGCACATCCCTGTATATATATATATATATATATATATATATATATATATATAGATATATATATAGATATATATATATATATATATTTCCTTGTGAAATTGACTTCATTACTCTTTTAAAACATGCTAACGAGTTTCACTGAAGAAAAATCGAGTTGATTTCTGTGAAAGGAAAGCCTCCAAAATATATATTTAAAATGAGAGGTATATCGGACACGAACATGACAACTTGACGTGCAATGCTAGGTAAAAATTACTTTTGAATGGCACATGAAGAAACGATAAAATTGTACATGATGGTTGTGGAATAGAAAACTACGTATTCAGTTGTTTGGGAATATTTAATTCACATTGCAATTAGTAGAATGTAATCCCGTTTCTCGAATGGTAAGAATTCAAAGCATTAGGTGTCTTTGTTGAGAGACAAATGATTTGTTCGGTTAAGGCTCATTTAGTTGATAAAATTAGTAGTTAGCCTATACTATCCAGTCCGACATCACCTGGACTAAATTTGACACATTGCAAATCTCTATTGTTTCTGTGTATAGCGGTGTTAATTATAAACAAGTTACTTCCTCCAACTAAATCGTACATATACCTGCACGTTCTGATTTTTGTAGCTATTTGGGCGACACCAACACCAGCATGGGTATTATAGATTTTGGACTATTCACAGGTTTTACTCCAAATAAGACGAGCTGCGAAAAGGTAATGTTGATCATTTACTCGTTGTGACAAAATCTACCAATGTCAATTTATTTTTGTAATATTTTCTTCGGAGGCATGAAGTTCAGTATGTGTCAGTAGTATTGATATCATTGTTTGATTAATGACTGCATGAACGAGGTAGCTATCATGTTTTTACCAACGTATATGTTTAAAACATCTCAATAATAGTGAGAGTATACCGTAGTCCATATTTAGACAAGCCTGTTTTAAGAACATCCTCAGCAGTTTCCTCAAACTACAGAAATATGAATAAATCACAAAACCTACAATTTTAAAACGTGTACCGTCTTTGAACTATAGTTGCTGGAGCAAAGACTATGCTCATGATGTTTTACGTTTAAATTTCTTTTTGCATGACAAGGGTTTTAAAATATCGACAACAAACACATAACAACAAACACAGATAACCTGTAGGCTACGTATAGTACATATTAGCATGTCTTTGTTCGATATGCGATATCTTCCAATCTAAAGCGTAACCGGGATGACATGTGATAAAGTCCTTTTAACCAGTTGCTATAAAATGTCAGGTGTCAATTTTGACATATGCCGATTTCGTCAAATCACAATCATAGAACTTGAATGAAACAACGAGAAAACGGAACTGTCAGTTGTGCGCAACTCATCAGAAATCGATTTCTCGTACATTTAACGATATTATCGATAGGACATATGACTGCCTATAGTCATACCATAAACATTCCATCTTTTCCAATAAGTTATCAAACAAACTTCAACTCATTGACAAATTGCTGTAACTCATGGACAGCTACGCAGGAACGGCTCTAGTTTCAGTTATTGAGTGGCATTTCTATATTTGTTTTTGTTTTATATTATGATTGCTATAATTGAAAATGTGATAATAATTTTAAAAATCAAATCACACATCTGCACAAGTGGTTAATATTTTGTCAATTATTTCTTTCGTGTAATACATATACCAACTTTCAGGCTAACACTCGTTAATAATTTCTTTCGTGGTACTAATATTATCTCTGTAATAATTATTATTAATAAGTTTTTGTGTAAGTATTTATTGATACAGCTATAACACGTGATCGCATTATCTGAGTTATATGTTAACTTCATCCATGCAACTTTTTAACCAATTACAGGTCGTAGAAGACAATAGCCTTGTAGCAAGATATGAATCTTCAGACCATTCAGTTATTTTCTATACTGATTACTTTCCCATACAACGCGAAGGCTCTATAAGCTTTGAATTTCTGGCTGAGTGTGCATTCAACGTCACCAACATTCATCACGCAGCTGTTAGAGTGTATGACTATTACGATCCAGGTTAGTAACTAATAATTCTTATAAAGCGTGATGATTTTCCTGATTTTAAGTTAAACGTATCTGTAAATTGCTTCTGTTCCTCAGTATCTACCCTATAGGCTACACATGGAATACAATGCCAATGTATTAAATCGTTATACATGTATACGGTTGCCACAACTTGCCAGGCATAAGTTTTCGAGTTCACATTTGCATATAACCTTACATGGTCTTTTAAACTTTCTATCCATGCACTTCCCAACTTCTCAATATTCTACTCCAAGAATACTGTAGTAAATTCAAATTTTGTGGTTTGCACCCTATGCATATTTATGGGTTGTTACGTAATAGGCTGTATGTAGCGTTAGTTGTGCACATAGCTTTTGCACGTATGTTTTCAGTTCTGTACACGCTGCGATGATTTCTAGCAGCGTCTCTGCAGAGCTCCGGGGTTCGCCTCGTAAACCCCTTAGTATTTCCTTAATTTTATTGCTCTCGGGTCATAAATTGCCCAGGGATACCCATATCTGGACTGTCTGGTTGTCCGTGAGGAGATGTCCCCCTTCTAAGAGACAGGATGCCTCATATCATTACTCCACATCGTATATGATGATATCACAGGTGTACCTTTGCAATGTCCATTGCAGCTGTTACATAACTTATTCAGACGTCTAAGGGTCTTATATAGGACTTGAATTGGGCTATAGCATTGAATAATGATCATGATTTGTTCAGTTGCATAGCCTGCGCAAAGCATCTTCGCTATTTAACGTTTAACCATGCTCAAACTGGCAACTTATGCCAACAATTAACAGCATGTAGTTCATATCATATAGGCATATTTAAATATCACACATTAGTTTCGAAGTGAGTTTTCACAATTGTTTTTATTTATGATCTTTTCAATCTGTTCTTTTATAGATGAGGAGTGCATACAATTCTATACAGGGGAAGGTTCAAATGTTGTACAGACGCTGTGTAACGATGACGAATGTACTTGTATTTCAAGTAAGTCGATCCATGTCATAAAAGCTGAGCTGATAGAAATTTATTTCATGTGTGATGTAAAAGTCAGGTTTGTACCCCTCGTATGACAGTAGGCATATAAAACATCCTCATGGGATCAACTGACTATCCTAACCGGCAGGTTAAAGCCATTCCCACGTCATTTTCTACACTAGTGAATAATTAGTCCGGTTGTATGGAGGTAAATCGATTCTATGAATAGTCCATTGTGCTTCTAATTGGCTCAGTTTAATTGGCACTATCCTGATGCAAACCGTTCAAGTCATTATAATCTCTTACAGTTTAAAATATAATCAGATATGTTTTATTATTGTATCATTCAGGGGTTATTTTCCATGAAAGTAATATTTCCGGTTGCATCTGTTATGATGGAGGCGGGCACGGAAGGAGGAAATGGGAGCGGGGTTGTCTCGAATAGAGTTCTCGCGGAAAGCCCTGCACCATCACCACATCAGTTTAGTACCTAGGCAAAGATACCTTCTCGGAGTAAATGTTCATCCCGTAATAAAAACATTTCATTAGACTACAGTTTGTCACACTTCTTTTTATCATGACTTGTAACGCAACCACATTAAAACATAAGGAAAACTGGAACAGTGTGCTTCATTTAAATGTACCACGATCTCTTTTATATCTACCTGAAGAAATACAATTCAAGTCATTAACATAATTGGTAGATTAATTACGAGATGTACATACTTCCATTGCATTATCTATACTTGTATACAATAATGGTATACCTACAAGCAAAGAGACAATATTGGGGCAATAATCCACAACATGGCATGACAATGCAGATCAGACCACACAGACATTCTTAACTTGGTTATCTCAAAACAGATTTTCAGTAGTGCAATAAGAAAGCAAATTACTCCATTTTTCAGGAGGAGTATTCTCTTTTGAAGGATGACCTAGCTACAAAACAAAGCTACTTTTGACATCTTGTAGACCGTTACAAAATAGTTCTATCTGTCCATATGAATGTCTACACCATCACAAACACACATATACACACAAATATATATATATATATATATATATATATATATATATATATATATATAATGACCATTTAAACATCTGAATTCATCAATTTAATGAGCATGGACTACTTAGTGTAACACAGCGACCATTGTGTCGTATTTAGTACCTCAGATGCAACACAAGATTCAAAATGAAAACATCCATATGGACACAAAAAGCGTATTCATGGTACATTAGAAATCTAGAATATTTTTCTAATGTTTAAAGCAATGGATAAATATTAAAAGTTAGGCTTACAGTGCGGACTGAGGAGCTGAAGTCATCATATATACCATTAAAGGAGTATTGCAAAGTTTCAGCATTAAATGTAACATATAATAATTTGTCTTTGACTATAACATTTCGAGTCTTTTAAATTCTGCCTAAGGTCATTCTTAGGTCATTCTAGGCATAAGGTCACTCTTTAACATCAGCTAATGCCTCCTTAGAGCTGAATCGATCAATTGAACCAACAAGATTATTCTAATTCTTAAAGCTTTGCAAATGAAGAGTGATAAGAATATCATTCTGTCATCAAAGCTAAACATTTGAAATGATCGAAGTAAACTGCTATACTCGGTGTAAAGTAAAACTTCTGCACAGATGTTTATGAGTTAACTTCTTCAGTTTTAATATGTCTTTATAAATATAAAATAAATTCTTAACTGCAAACACGTGAGAAATCGATTGAAAGTGTTCGGAGTGATCAGTCTTTTCTTGGAGTGAATTCATTCATTAGGTATGAAGCTAACTTGGCACGGAACCGTTCTTTGACAATACGTGTGTTTACATCACCTTTTTCTATCTTCTTTCAAGGTGAATGCCCTCCTTGTTTTGATAGTCCGGATAGTGGTGAACTATTGATCGCTGCGTGTGTTAGTGCTCAAACATATGGTAAGTATATTTTGACATAAGATCTTTTCATCTGTCACAGATATGCCTTAATTGTCATCATCACTGAAGACGTTGTGTGCAATCCTCACAGCATCGACATTGGCCGTAGGCTACACAGCAGTATTAAACATCTGATATGAATTTTCAAAATAATAATATATCCTATTCATTATCATCATCTACTAATGAAAACAATCTCCAAGTGGACGTTGGTATTGCAACGCTCGCCGATAGTCAACAGTTTCAACACAGCGCATGTGAGAAACCAGAAAAGAGTGGAGATACCTTTAATGGTTGGACCAGTGAGAGATATATACGCGAGGAACGAGTCTGCAAACGGGCCGCAATACCTTACCATTAATCTAATTTGCTAAATGCATAGTGACCAACTAGATTAACTTGACATTACTAAAGAGTGAGCAGTCTGAGTATTCAACACAAACTCAACTGCACAACTATGAGCAAGTGAGAAAATTAAGATTCCTCCCGAGTAAATTCTTTTGTTCCAACAGTGAGTAATCGAAATCCCTAATTAGTAGAAAGCATTAAGGCAGTGGGCAACTTCTCATGAGTATG
Organism: Apostichopus japonicus; assembly: GCF_037975245.1. Lineage (NCBI taxonomy): Eukaryota > Metazoa > Echinodermata > Holothuroidea > Aspidochirotida > Stichopodidae > Apostichopus > Apostichopus japonicus. The sequence goes on along the minus strand of NC_092574.1, from coordinate 11,869,066 downwards.
ACAGTGAGCAACTTCTCACTAGCACCTTACAGTGAGCGAGAAGATACTCACAGGTTATTTGTCAAGGAGATATGGTCTCAGATCCATTACTGCTATAGTGGTTGAGTCATCAGAATGAACGACTTAATTTTTCAAGGAGATATGGTCTCAGATACATTACTGCTATAGTGGTTGAGTCATCAGAATGTACGACCTAATTTATCAAGGAAATTAGGATCTCAGATACATTACTGCTATAGAGGTTGAGTCATCAGAATGTACTACTTAATTTTTCAAGAAGATATGGTCTCAGATCCATTACTGCTGTAGTGGTTGAGTCATCAGAATGAACGACTTAATTGTCAAAGAAATTAGAATCTCAGATACATTACTGCTATAGAGGTTGAGTCATCAGATTGTACGACTTAATTTTTCAAGGAGATATGGTCTCAGATACATAACTGCTATAGTGGTTGAGTCATCAGAATGTACGACCTAATTTATCAAGGAAATTAGGATTTCAGATACATTACTGCTATAGAGGTTGAGTCATCAGAATGTACGACTTAACTTTTCAAGGAGATATGGTCTCAGATACATAACTGCTATAGTGGTTGAGTCATCAGAATATGCAAATGATATATTCTGGTCATTTCAAAATATTTTAAAAGTGAACTTCTTGAAAACCGATAACATTAACACCAGCCGTTGAAATTATTGCATTTCTTATTGGATTATCAACCATCCATACTAAAATTCTGTCTAAAGTTTATCCTTTAGTTCCATGCTTGCAAGTAGTGATGATGCAACAAATAGCATGGTAGCGCACACTTTAGTTTGACTAGCAATTATTAGCGTTTTGACTTTATACACAAAATATTGACAATTATCACAGTACCATGGTGTTTGTTTATCCTACAGTCTATTCAAAACATGTCCAAGATATTTTTTCATAATATTTCGATGTCTTTTGTTCTTCTTCGTTTAGTTTATCATTTGCAGGTTACGAACATACGAGAGGAAGACGGATACAAAGTCGTCAACGCAACTATTTTGCATCCAATTAAGAAAGGTAATGACAAACGGAGGAAATATACGTTAAAAATAGTACGAAATATATAGTTTCGTTCACCAAATGAACATCTTTAGATAGCACTAATTAAGTTACATTCGAAAGAGAAACTTTCGTTGCCTTGACATTTTTGGACACAGCATTATTCAAACGTCGAATTACTTGAAAATAAACCAGAAAGTATAAAGGCTATGACTTACCACTCGCTGTGCCGACAATTAATAATTTGAATGTTTATGCAGTATTAAAAAGACATTTGCAGACGGATTTATGGAGGAACTTCAACATTACTACAACAATATAAATGCTATATATATATTGTGTTATAAAATGCTAGTCGTGGTAACCCCATTTGTACAGTTCAAAAATAGACTTGCTGGTATAATATGGTTACTAATCGCTGCCATTCAACGTATTAATTTGTTGTTTGTTGGATGGTCCTCTGTAATAGTCAGCAACGACTATACTATAGAAATACTGTACGAAACAACCGACAGATACCAAACATTCTGTAAACTTCAATCTGCAGTCAGAATTAGGGAACATTGTAATGGATTCCACGTAGCAGTGAGTATAGTTGTGGTCTTGACATCAATAGCCTTAAATGGAAACCAAGAACATTAAATAAGCACAAAAGATTAAAAAGAAGACTTTAATCGCACAGGAACCAAAAAACCAGATGTTATAAACGATGGCAGCCCATGTGTTGACTTGCTACACTTATTGCTATCGAAATTGTCTGATTTTGGTACGATTTACGATTTGTCCGATTTTAGTTTTTATAACAGTATCGAAGCTGCACAGAATCAACACAATTTTCTTTAAATTAATTCTGCGATATCTCATGATGTCCAAAACGTGCGCCAACTTAACTTTCTGTTTATATTTGAAGACATTTATTTATACATTTCAACCATCAAGGGTTTAAACTAATGCTGCCATTTGTATGATGTTTCCAGTATTCCATAGAAAACGATATCTAATTACAAGCCTTTCTTTCGATTCCAAAGGTGATGAAAGAGATGTCCATATGCATGACTCTCGTGAGTTCTGGCTCAGCAGAGCTTGTCGTTGTCCCGATATAAGACTTAGGCGGTACTTGTTAATTGGCAGTAATACATTGGAGTATACAGAACCAGACGGGAATGGTGCGGTTAAAGGGTAAGTGTATGTAGATTCCAACGAAGCATAACATGATATGTTATGTTACGTAATACTGTAACATATATATATATAACGATGAAAGGGGCGAACTTTGAATTTCATTAGATGGGTTGTCCGTTGACAAAACTGAATTTGTTTTACACATTTGCGAAGACATGTCTCTTAACAGCATATTTGTAGCTACTTTTCTTGCAAATAGACAGGCATAATGGACAAAATACTGGTATAAATTGTAAGTTTATTATGTTACTTAATTAATGAACCACAACATTAGGGAAATACCATACTAGTTAATCTTGTCTGTCTGTTGAATTTATGATGTCTAATTGTGAACTTTTTTTGAAACATTTCAAGGACAACCCGCTAACATTTTAGTAGAAAAGATATAGGCGTGTGATAAATGTATTTGAGTAAAGTATACAGTTTGTCTGGTGGGAATAAGTAACCATCAACAATGTCTAGTGTTTCAAACAAAATCTTCATATATGTAATAATAAGATAACAACTTACATGTCGTACTTTCTACCACTGGGATACTCTGTGAAATAAGTCATAAGACTATATATAATGCTTATGATAGTAACATTTCGACTAACAGTTATATCACACATAGGAAAATTGCCTTGTTCCCAGAATTACCACGAATAATATGAATACAGTGTGGTCTTCAATGCTGGTACGCAAGTGGTTCTTTTTCAGTGTAACATGGCTATATCTTTACGTGCTTTACTTTAATAAGACATGAGATTTTGATATCATGAAGAGAAAACTTTCCTTTAGCTTCAAAAGTAATAAAATTAGCCGAACATGTCTGCAGTTATTTTTAAGGCCAACAGCTCACTAATTGGTTAGAAATGTAAGCGTTGTCTGCAATACATATATATATATATACTTTTGTGGATGGTAATCACTACTTATTGGGTGTATAGTACAAATGCTTAGGTCCAGTATCACAACATCTCATTATACTACCACCAACCGTCTAAACCTCTGTTTTTATTTATCTGTAGGTATCGCTACGTCATTGACAACAATTCAATCATGACACGTTGGAGAAATAAATATCACAGGGAAGTCCGAATACCTATCCGCGATGGTAACAGTGGCTGCAACTAATTGAAACGCGTTGAATTTTAATTCCTGAAGCAGCAACTTGGAATTAAAATTATTTAGAGAATATGTGGCAGCTGGTATTGCTATTAATAATCTATTTTTCCAATCACTTTTATCCATAATTTTAGAGTTAAACTTAGCCGGGTAGCACGTCTTACAACTTTCCTAGATTTCATTTTATGTATTTTCCTCTTATAACTAGAGAACGGAGAATTGCTTTCAATAAATAATCTGCAGTTTTGTCGCCAATGTCGCCATGCTATAAATCAATATGTCGTTTTGTCGTTTGTTTGATCCCATGAATAGGATATATCAAGAGAAGAAAGGTCAATTAAGGATATGTATCACTTTGGGACCAATGAGCGAGATTGCAAACTGCAACCGGAAGGTGGAAATCTTTGGAACAAGAGACATCCTAAAGAATTTTAATGAAGTGATTCGCCATCAATTAACTATACTTCTAGTTATTAGTTTGAAGTAGATATTCGATGATTTTTTGAAAACTAATTAATCGAGCTTTTTTAAATGTGTAAGTGGTAGTAGTAGGCTAAACATCTCATGAACAGTGCTATAGTTATATAGCTTTGTCTTTGACAATAAAGTAATGTTTCTCAAAATTATTTTCTATGAGCTTCTTTTTTTTTTCAAACAAACTGCAAAAGGGGTAAATATAAATTTCCATGATTCCAGGCAGGAACCGACATTTCCTTTCCCCGTATCTATCAAGGCCCAAACGCCCCGAAAGCCTCAATCCTCATATCTTTCCTCGTCATTCGTCACAATTAACCTGCAGATAGCAAATTCTGTATGCCTTGCACTGAATGCTTCAAGAATGCTGATTAACATGAGTTGGTAGCTTTCCTGTTAATTCTACCCTTATATACTTGGAAGCGAGCTGGTTAAGCTTTACGCATGTATACTGCATGAACAAACGCACCAGATATTACATAAAAGTATATACATACACGTTCTCTAATACAACCTATGTACTGTATAAAAGTCCAATACACAATTAGGTTACAATAAGACTTCAAAAGAATCTTTAAAAAGTTTTCATTTCCTAAACAATTTAAGCGATCTGTTTCTCTCTGCCGGATTTCGTATTTAGAAACTGAATGTGACGCGTTAATTACTACAGAAGTTAACTTCAATTATTAAAAGAATTTTAACAGAGTAATATCTAAAACTGCAAGAGGAGCATCCGTTGTTTTGACGCACTCTGTACCTATCCGTCAAGTTGAACGCAGAACGACCAATTGAAAGTATGTGTTGGCAGAACGAGACCAAAGTATGCATGTTTTGGTGTTCTTACGAAGCGCATTTCTTTTTCAATATGAAGTTTATCTTTATTTCGGCTAACGAAGATTAACTTATGCTACACTTTACTTAAATTATTAGCAATATGTCGCAACTATCCTTTAGCATTTGGGCACATACGCTCTTAGGGGATGGTTCTATGATCATGTACTAAATATAAGAATATGTACTAAAAATCTTCTTTGAGAATGCAAGTTGACGAAGATATTAAAAACATTTAAAATGTGCCGATTTATATAACAATAAATACGCGAATATGAACTTTTCATGATATAAAGGCGTCTTTGTTATTTTAGATGGCTCTTAAAACGAATTAGGTCTACATATAGACGACAAAGAAGACATCTCATTAATTAATTAACAAAAATACTTAATTATTTCACATATTTACAAATAAAATTTACTTTAAAAGTATAGATTTTCAACTTAATGCTGAATCCACGTCATCTGACACGAAACTCACAACAGCTAGTGAATGGGCTGACAGGTTAATATGGGGAAGTGGATCAACATCAAAACTCACCTTTTAAACCAGTTTTGTAACTTGTTCTCTAAACATTATTGAAAGGATTAACTAGGGTGAATGCGATTAAAGAGGGGTTTGGATTTACTTTAATCATGTTGATTAAGTAAAACTATGACTTGTAGTATCAAGTAGGGGCAAATTCTGTATTTAAATGCAGGAAAGTTTTTAAAACAGTAAAATTGCACCGGAGTTTGTCAACATAATACGAGGTGTGTTATTTACCTAACGTCTTGCAATGAAACAATTAAGAAAGACCTCTGAAATAATATGACATATTTCAATGTTAGTTTCTGATTGATATATTACGCATAATCAAATTCCGATGGCAACTGGAAATAAACATTAACCATATAAATCTTTGATATGAAACAATAGATCGTCATAACGATTTCACTATACAACAGCTACTGCAAGGTGAATGGTTCACTAAGAGACTTTAAGCAAGGTGGCCTAAACTACATGTGAAATTGTATAATCAAATATTTAGGTGAATTGATACAAACATATTGCCTCCTTTTTCATTGCTCTTCGTGAATCCAAATCATCCGTTTATTACCTCGATATGATTGTGAGATTAGATAAATCATGAGGCAGTAAAACAGGACTATATATGGCTGACAAATATTGTGTGAGTTACCTAGCATATTTGGGTAGAAGTTTTAACAACCGATGTTTGAGATTCAAGGAGCAAACGGAAACCATTTGGCAACTTAAGGACAAACCGTAGTCACCAAACTGGAGCCTATAAACCTATAAACCGAACATGTGCGACTGATGTGTGCATCAAACGGCGTTCGCACACTGGAACAGTATAAGGGGTGGTCAGTAATTCCGAAAATAAACACTTATTGCGCAGTACTGAGGCAGCCCAACGTGACCTTTATGCATGAACAATGCATATGTAATACATATAACGTTTATATGACTTATCGTTAGATACTTAGCCATTTTGCTGACGAAAACGTTCATCCTTTTGCTAAATTTGGTAACATTCGAGACGATTTTCGCGCAAAATATGTTAGGTGCATGTTTAACTTGAGCAGCTAACGGGTCATAATTAATGGTATGCAGGAATGGTACTTAAGCGCAATATGCTCCTAAACTGATAATCTTGGTACAGTTATAGTTTAAATGTTCAACAGTTGTTTGTTTCAGAAATATACAAAAATTTCTATTATCAATTTGACGATGCGTCGCGTATTTTTGGCTCTCATGCGTGTGTAAGTGTGTTTGTGTCATGATGTATATTTGTGATACTTTTAAGGATAAGTCACCCAATATATAGCCTGGGCACGAATTCTAACTAATTCATTCTCAACCCCAGTCCTCTTTCCTTTTAAATGTGAATCACGAATCCCATGGAAGGAACAGCTATTACGCTTGATACTCGTATGCGGCAGACCAAATGCCTAATAATGAATGTTCCCGGTTTACAGTTTAAAACCCTTGATTACCAATCCATGAACCTGGAATATCTCGAATATATCAGCATTACGATGTCCATAACGGTTTTTGCCGATAATCCAGCTTTTCATCGAAAATCCAGGTTTACGTCAAAAATCCAGGCTTTCGACTGATAATCTAAGATTATCTGGTGATAAACCTATTTTCGGTCGAAAAACCCGGATGAGCGACACGATTAACCTGGAATATCTATATACTAATAAATTTATCTCTTAGGTTTTCAACAGAAAAGATAAATCTGGATTGTCGCTAGGATAAAAAGAAAGGAAGAAGGTTTATCGTCCATATACATTTGCATTATCAATGGAAAACCTTGGATTATCGGTCGCAAAATCTGTAGTATCAACCGCTAAACCTAACTTGCATTACAGGTCGAAAATCCAGGTTCCTCAACGATAAACCTGTATCATCGCTCGAAAAACTTGGAATATCATCGTTGAACTTGGATTATCGTCTTTCTTACATATTCGTATTAGAGAGCATGCATCTGACATGACATTTCGCGTTTTATGCTATGAATCTAATCGACATGGATTTATCAAGATCACTTCAATATGACTACCTAAGTCTCCGCGACGACAACATAAATAAAGTAATACATACGGCGCGCCATACTCTAGCACCGCGAAGATCGGATCCGACCTATGGCATGTGAAGCGGCATTGGTACTTGCTAGTGTATGCCCTGAAGACGAAGTGCGGGAAGTCAGCACGCAGTCAAACAACCGCCGGTGTGACAGTACAGAGTGTCCCCCTGTACAAAGTGTCTCCGCGGACACTTTGTACCAGCATATTTAGTCCGGTCGGACATTATCTGCTGAAAATTGTGTCCCACCCTCACAGCAAATATAGTCCCACCGGACGAAATGTCCTGGTACAGAATGTCCGCAAATACTTCATAGCATCTTTTGTCCCGCATAAAATTTAAGCATTTCGACATTCAAAAGGCAATTGAGTTCATTATATCAATAATTAGAGCAGATGCGTACATCAGAGTTAAATGTTACAGGAAATAAATGAGACGTTGTGCGTTGCTGCAAAACAAAAAATAAAAGGGGAAAAAAAGAAGAAGAAAAAGAAACAAATCTTCCATCTGTAGAAGATGTTAATCATGTTTTTGTTGTGATTGCTGCTATTTCATCCTCCGTATATGTTGCATGTTGTATTCGGCAACTACATTGCGTTCATAGTCATCTTTACAGAGGGAGAGATAGTATAAACCTTACTCCCCCCCTCCCAACGGAGGGCGGGTACGGGATAGGGAATGCAACAGCTACAACAAAAAATGATAATTGCAGAGGTAAAATATTACGAACTTTAGGAGTCCAAACTTCATTGTTGCCGTATTTCCCTAACACACAGTGGGTAAGTTTTGGCAAGTATGGTAACTGTACTTCATGGGTCTACGAGAGTTGCCTAGGCAATATGAAATTTCATCCCTGCGTAAAGCTCATTATAGGACGGGAACCGAGGGTGTTTTCAAGTTACGGATAAGGGGGGGGGGGAGTTGGGATGGTAAGTTATCGAATTTGTGTCCTGGGGAGGGGTCTTCTTAAGTCTGTGACCTATCTGTGATGAGTTACAAAATATTTTTGTTTGCTAATAACAACCATGAAGTAGCTGGACTAGATACTTCTCTGACCTTGAACATGTCAACACTGCCCCAACCCTCTCCATATGGGCTTGACACCTATTTATTGACTTTCATTACTACTTTATTGTTTACTTTTTTACCCTTCCTTATTTTTGTCACTCAATCGTCAAGGTTTTCTCCCTCTCAACAAGGTGGAGGGCCATTCCCCCACCCCCTGCCCCCTAAGCCCCGTTGTGATGGCCATGCGTGAAGCAAATTTTCATTTGTATAGACAAATGGCATTCCAGGCAATTCCAGTGATAAAGGTTCGTTGTTTCTTATTATGAATGTTTCTTATTGGACAAAAGTGGTTCAAATTAGAAAAGATATATTAGAACGATACCCTCTTCAAAAGAGCTGCAAACATACAGGAAACAAAACAAAGCCAAACAAGGGAAAGAATAAAGCAAATAGGACAGAGCAGGATGCAATATGCTAGATTTTTTGTCTCATCATGTTTCTCACACTTTAAATATGTCATTCTTGTAGAGAAAAGTTTGTTAAAAGAAAGTTAATATAGTAAAAATCAAAACATGAAATTGGCTGATAGTCATGCACAAACACAATATTCTGAATCTATATCAGACTGGGCAAAGAGTGAAAAATGATTATACATGGGATCTGGGAGGTAGGAGCCTGGGGGGGGGGGGCACTGTCTGTACATGCTATTTTTAAATGGCATCCCATATCTTTTTATAGCACGTTTAACAATTAACAATCTCAATAAATAGTATTGATAACATACTAACACATCATACATCATATTTAAGTGATATGGCCGGTGTGTATCGGTTTATAGCATATTGAGTGGTGGTTGTGGAATGAGAAAATGTCCCTCTGATGTTGTGTGCCCACCCTCACTTCCTACCCCCTGCATGGGGAAATTTAACTGGAATGATGACTCTCCCTTTGTAGCTCTGATGCAACTAAAGATAATCCATGCTTTCTAGAGCATCCTTCAAGCAGGGAGGTATTGCTTGATTAGAATGATATACTACTGTCACTCTTCTTCAAACAATATGTACTTGAAACTCTCATAATCCACATGAAGAACATCCTCTTTAGAGTTTGGTAAAGACCTCAATAAAACCATGCAGAAGTTTCCCTATTAGAATTCCCCCCTTGAACTGCTTTCCACAAACAGTAGGATTACCTATATAATGCTTTAATGTGCAACTTGATACCGTCAAAATTTAATCTTGATTGTTAATTACAAATAAAATAGCTGATTCTCATGGGTTTTTCGTTAAGACTTACACAGAAATCCATAACAGCAAAAGTTAAAACAGGAAGAAGAATATGGTCGGTTATATGTTTTACTATGAGAACTTATCTTGAACACAACTTCCAGAACCAAGAAACACGCCTTCTTATTTGTTATTTAATGAAGTAATGAGGTGATAAAGAATTTCGAGCGTCACATCCCTTCGACTACGACTGGCGTGAAAAGTCAATGGCCTGTCTTTGCTTAAACGTATAGCAGCCGACGCAATTTTCTCTCATGATATGTTAGAGTGAAAGACAAGATTATTGTCGGTAACAACTTAACTGCTAAGAAAATCGTCTAGACATGTCTTCTGTTAACCTCATGCATACTCCCTCCATTGGTGGTCAGGGATGAGATATCAATACAACCAAATCTGTGCAAAATAAAAGTTGAAAGCAATATTATGAGTAGTGAATACCACACTGTAAGTCATATATAAAATAAATTATCATCTTGAAAAGTTATGTGTAAGCTCCACTACAAAGATAATTAACATTCACCATGTTGGTTAAGTGTAGACTGTATAGTGTACAACTGAACTATGCTTAGGCATTGAGTTAATTGGATGATCTTTTATTGTGACACCTACATGTTTATGGGATTACTGGCTCCATTTTATTAATTGGAGATTGCATGTCATAATTTTGGCGCTATATTGTACAGTTCACTACCAAACCTGAAAAGTTTTAACCACATGAGCCAATACAACTTTGGGGCATATTAATTAAATTTAATATCAGAAATTTATCAAATTAGAGTAAGCTAGGATACAACAGAAATTTGATGCCTTTTGGTGCTCTATTGATGTATGTGTGCATGGTATGACTGTTTAATGCCGATCAAACATTAATTGTCCTGAATCAGGATCCATGGGGGGTTCAAAACACCCTCTGTATGACCCAAATGCAAAAACAAATAATGCTAGCTTACCATTATTATAGTAAAATGTACTATTATACATCATTTTGCATCAAGAGACCTAAACATTGCCTTATTTTGCCAAAGAAAAAGGGGTCCCTCTCCCAGGTTTCAGGAAATATCCCCCACCACACACACAAACACATTTAGCAATTTTCCACAACGGACCTAACAGAGAAATGGTACCAAAACTCAGTTGATACATTATCTCTCTTATCTTGTCGAAATTCCTGTCAAAACAGCCAAGTGGTAATAAGTTCACACTTTCTAAACAGAAAAGTTCCCTGTGGTTACAATATCAAACTGTCCAACACCTTTTTGAAAAACAACACACAATAGGTGGTGTCTAGCTGTGGAATGTGGTCTTAATTATTTACTCATCATTTGTTTGAACAAATAAACTGTGTCTGCTGCAGTGAAACATGTCCAGCCAAAATCACTTTTTGGGGATGTAATCAAATGACGACAATTGTCAGGCTATATGCTACTTAAGAACCAGAGGTGGAAACTTTGCAAGTAAATATAGGAACAAAAACTATGTACATATAAACTTGTTAATGGGGACTTAACCTGCAAAGATTTACAGTACACTTTCTCTGTTCTCACCTACCTTCGTGATCTTTCTGTATGCTTAATACCTATTGGGAAATAATTTATACTCAAACACAGCATTCTGCCATGCACTACAAGTTATTTGCATGGTACAAATAACAGATATGATGCCATTCATATTGGAACTAACTACAGAAAATTATTCACTTTTTAAGACATGCTTACCTCATCATCACATCAGTAATGCAATAAGAAGTCGATGCTGCAGTCTTTTCAGGCACTGCCTTAGTCTCAGGCCACTTTGAATAGAAGTCAGACAGTGTTATGATGTACAGTTGCTTGGCAGCTGTCACTGGTAGAGGACCAATAAGATCTACACCAACCTGTTAAGAAAGAAGACAGCATTTAGGTGCTAATTTCAAAAACAATTACAAGTTGCAGGCTTTGCCTTGACTGTTGTTCTATTCCATTGCTTCATTCTGTACAGAGATCTAGATAAAAACAGTGGGATATCTGATCGAAACAGGGTGTTGGTGGATTTAGGCCAATTATTTTTACCTTGCAAACATGAAAATGTAACTTACACCATACTGTACCATTTACAATCTCTTCAACCACTAAACCAGAAAAATGATACGCCACTTTTTGCAACTTACAGTTATATTCCTATATTGATGGTTGCTCTGCAGTTAGGCCAGAGTGTGGCTTAAAGGTATGCTGTATAGGCCTTAAATATGCCAAATTTTCACTATGGACAAAATTCTTTAAGTATGTTTATTTCCCTGGAGGAAATTTACCTCACTGGGACATTCAATATCTCGTGTCATCATTTAGAATGTCTGAGCACAATTTAAAGAGTTATTACCCCTTGGAAAGTACTTTTTGAAAACTTTTAGCAATTAAAGTGGCCAAAATTTAGGGCCAATACAGACTACCTTTAAACTTGTAAATGTTGAATTTGTCCAGAAAGAGTGACATTAACTATACCAAACCTTCACTGCATACTGCGGACATCTTGTGCAATTAAAACAGATTGAGAATTTACCTGTTTCCATAATCCAGTTACAGGAATGCTATGGAGACTTGTTCGTAGGTCTACAGGACAATGACGCTTTGACATCCTGTTGAACATAACTTGTTACATCAACGTTGATAGTTTTCCAATAGAATCTAGACATAGTCTGTTGTCTGGTTTATCTATGCAAAGATGAACACCTTCAAAGAGATAAGAAAATTCATGATCAAGGAGATATCATGTTTTTTTGCCCACCCCCCCCCAAAAAAAAAAAAACACACACACACACACACACACAAATATATGGGCTGCAGGATTGGTAGTTCTAGCTGAAGTGCCTTAAAATTGAATTACAACTCTATATCGATGTTTGAAATGGAATATTCCCATTATTGTACATATTGCATGGCCACTATTTGGGTCTATAGATATTTAAGGAGTTTTCTTCTGCAGTGAGGCTTGGCATGTAGAGAATATGCCACACCTAAAAAAGTACTATCAGGCCTTCAATATCTGTTCTTACCAACCAAAATTAATGAACGTGAATTTGTTATGTACAGTATTAGTGCCACTTTCCTCTAGAAGTAGGCTAGGCTATATGCTATAGTCCAATAATAGCATTTTATAGTGTCCCATGCATGCAAACCAGACTAGCTCTGTAAGCGTTAGTGATCTGTTGTTATCTTTTATGATAGGCAGGGCGATAAAAGGTAGAAATTTATAATAATTTTCACAAAAATTTGTTAAGACAATTGGGTAAACAAAACGAAAAGAAATGGGCCCTAACAACTTTGTTCATGCACTTACAACTTTGCTCAAGCATACAACTGATTATAATGTTGCATAAGCAATTGCTTGACTTTTGCGAATGAGTTTTTACAACTAACCAAACGTGGTAAAAGAATATCATGATTTGTGCACCAATCAGTCCTAGAGGCCTGGTTATAGTTTAACTGTGGAATGGCCGTTCGCCATTTAACAACCAATACCATATCGTGTATCCTATACTGTAAGTTACAGACATTACCTTATAGATGTCACTAGTCAGTATGAGCTGCCTCGATTTGGGCGAGTTGAGAAGCCCTAGATAGCAAAACTTTCCTTTATTTTCGGTATGCAAGAGTTCCATTTTCAGCCAGTCTGAAAGACTGACTTTGTCTCCGTAAGATCCTTCTCTGTTTTATTCTTGTAAACCCACTTGGATAGCTCTCATCTCTTAGAATATCTGCAATTTGTCTCACGTTTTCTGTTAGCTTTTCCATTTTTAGTTGTCGCACGACTTTACTGCTAAATATACGGAAGCCGAAATACGACAGTTTGCTAAAAATACGGATACTGCCATAGTCCATTACTAATTAAATTTTTGCTACTCGAACGTACATGCTAATGCGGACGTAGTGTTCAGGGGGACACAATTTACAACCAAATATGCGACCAACAAATAATGTCCCCCCTCGTTTCATCATAGCATAAACTGTCCTGGGAGACAGTCTGTACCAACTGGCCTTGTACAAAAGGTCCGGGAGACTAAATGTACTGGTAAATTCAGTATAAACTGTCCCAGTGGGACTGGGACAGTTTATACTGAATATGGAATATTTGCGACAGTTTGTACTGCTACACCGGCGTTTATTTCATCTATCCTGTCAAAATGTCTGAGCAGAAAAAGGTAATGTATCACCATGCATGTGCTGTTGAGGAGTTCACCACCCAATGTGATATATGAGTCTAACTCCTGCACCAAACATCGAGAACAATATTTTTTTGTTCCTTGTAAACAAAGCTAACAAAAGTTAGGCTAGGCCTAACCGATTAGTCACAATGATATAGGCCTAGGCTAGGAAGTCTATAACCGGCCGTTGGGCTCGAACATGCCCAACGGTAGGAACACGGGCCTAGCGTTACAACATGCACACAGCAGCGATCCGAAATTCGCGAATCGAAATAAGCATTTCCAGAACAATAACCTCGATTCCATGCCTTTCGGAAATATAAGTTGAACTGAAATGAATTTTCTCCAAACGCAAGGTTATTATCTAGACACAGACATAGTAACGTAGGCCTAAATGAATTCACGAAAGTAGGCACATAACATCAATGATTGAGCAATTTACAACTGTTTTGCCTGTACTACTATAGGCGGGGGACGTGTCATTCCTCCATCGGTACTTTCCGCCATAGAAAATGTGCTATTTTCGCCATAGAAAATGTGCCATTCAGCCATTAATTTGTATATGAACTATACCAAGCCCCGAAAAATCCACAAAATCAGTCATTTAAACCTACAATCAGAATCGTACTTTTTAATAAACTATCAGCCTTATTTAATTCGATTTATTCAACTAACTATTATATATTTGAAGACAATCATGTATCAACACTTATGAACTTACAATTCAAACTATTCAATCATCATGTACAGTGCATCAACTCCCCAATATTGTCTTAACTACAATTCAGGCTATCCAGCGAACCTTCACATTTGAAGCAGTGTATACTTTCCTTATCAGAGAAAGCTTCCCTGATACATTCCTGTACACCAAGGTCAAATCCATACCTTAAATGTACCTTTCCGCCATGGCCGAAAGAGTAATGGAGTATTGTCTCTCCGTTTTAGAGTAATACTAATGTTTTCTTTTTTTTTTCTTCCTTTTTTTTTGTATCTGACATGAAGTGTTTTCTCTCCTTCTAAGGTACTTAATGTAAAGTATTCTACAGACTAGTTCCTTAACCATCTCTCACTACTCGAGCCCTTTAATGATCTTTGGATTCTTATGGAAAGACACTGGTACACGGCACACAGAACTGACATAACAAATAACGCCCAACCCTTCAACTTTAAATGGAATTGTTTAGTGGAAAATGGGGTTCAGTCCTTTCGGTCATATCATTTTTTGTATTTGTATCGCCCTAAGCATTGCCCTGTGATGAATTTAAGTTCTGGTATGACAGTATATTTTGTGAACCAATAGTTCCCGGACTCATACCGCACTGCAATTTATCATACGTGAGCTAGGCGTACATATAACCTGCGTATATAATTTTTTCTGACTTTTTTGTCAAAAATGTTACTTTCTCCAATTTGTTTTTTTTTGTCTGTAGGATGTGAAAGATGAATCAGAACACATCACCCTGAGGGTAATTGGTTCTGTGAGTATCAATCTTTCTTTGTATTAAAGACATGTAATAACATAACATCATTTACTGTAGCTTGTCAAACCATTTGCCTGCTGATCATTCCAACGTTTGACTCATTTTAGTTATTATTTAGCTATATCTAATACAACTTATGCAAAGCTGACATCATGAGGTAATGACATCAACCACAGCACTCGTGAAAATGGGATTTGAGTGATTGAATTCCTTGAAGCATTTGTGGGGATATACTTGTATTTAATTGCTCAAATTAAGCAATTTGATGCAAGACAATTTACAATTTCTTACAAGACAGTTTTGGTACCTTTAAAGTACGACTCCACGATATCATACTTGCACTATGTACTACTGTGTACTGGTTAGTAATTTCTTTTCGGTCGGTCCCCTGGTACTCGTTCCCATCACTAATGTATACTAAACAGTAGAATTTCCTGTGTACGAGTGGATGTTGTGAGAGATAATTAGTTTACCAACACCATCTTATATATTTTTTCTTGCAGGAAGGTTCAACCGTTCAATTTAAAATCAAAAGGTCAACACCCTTGAGGAAGCTGAAGAAAGCATACTGTGATAAGCAGGTATGAAAGCAGGATCGTTTTTAGTCTACCTAGCCATATATATATATATATATATATATATATATATATATATATATATATATATATATATATATATATATATATATATAATGAAGAGGATAACATGTAATGCCTTTAAATCCAATATAATATTTAGAATAGAATAGAAATAGTTACACGCTACACAAATTTTCGGACACCCTGGTCCTTCGTCAGGCGTAAAAAGAGTGATTGAAATCACGTTAGTCAACATAAGTCCCAGACTGCTCAAAGTGCTTGAACCCGGAAAAAAAAACATATCCCTATTGAGACCCTGACAGCGTGAACGTACTTTAAGGATCAATTCGACTTCCTTCAAGTTTACAAGATGGATTATAAAACAAACAAGCAACAGTGAAGCCGTTATGGTATTGGTCTGTCTTTTTCTTCCTAATTTTGGATGATCTGTTTCATCAGTCTGACTCTACTTGCTGCCAATAAACATTTTGATGTATCCATTTTATATGCGAAAGGAGTTCGTCTGCCTGAATAGATATTGTTGATACAGTTTCCGGTATTTTCTGGTCACTACGGTTACCTGGGGCTCTGTGTGTGTGTGTGTGTATGTGTGTGTGTGTGCGTGTGTGCGTGTGTGTGTGTGTGTATGTGTGTGTTTTTCATCTACATGGCACAGTGCCCAAGGCATACAACTCGGGACCTGCAAAGATTGTAAAGGTCGCAATGTTTCCTGAAATCACTTCCATGAAGGTAAAACTTGAGGTTCAAGTACAGTACAGGTCCTTTAATGTGAGACAAAAAGAAATCAATTACCCAAAACCGTTCTGTCTTCCTCCAACGACTGAATCTGCGACTTCAAAGAGATAATGTCTACTTCCAGAGATTTCACTTTACAGCCCATCTGCGTTTCCAGTCTCTGTAGCTCCTAGAAAAGTATTAGAAATATGTTAAAGTATATCCAAAGTCAATGAACCTTAGTGTATCATCTCAGAATATTGGTACAAATGCTCTATTTACTTCAGAAACTGACTGTACTAATCTTGTTGATAGGAAGCCAGTTCATACGCATTCACACACCAGTACACTCACTGTGGTCCAGTCTGTGACACAAAGGTCTGAGGTCAGATTCCTACCTTTGCCTGATGAGTCCAAAAACTGCAAAATGGGTCACACACACATAATATATATATATATATATATATATATATATATATATATATATATATATATATATATATGTTACCCAGCATGTCAGAAAGTAGCATGTTAGGAAAGGATGTTAAAACAGACATTATTTATTAGGGTTTATAACTGACCTCAGTTTTACTCTGCAGCTGGTCCTGCAGTAGGTGCATTTCTTTGTTTTGCTGGCCGTCATGTCGCTTCTGAGATATTTCTATTCCTTCCAGCTGTAAAAGAAAGAGATGGATTTGTATCATTCAGTGAACTCATGGTTACTAATCTTCAATCTTCACTTGGAAAGTTGGAATTAGTCTACATGAGTTGTTACACAGGTTGTTTTCTTCATGTTCAGTGTAATTGTAAATTCTCTAAAGCCAAACAGTTAAAGGGGGCATATTGCATTAGTTACAGCCGAATGTCACAGCCTGAACAGTTTTGTGTAATAAATATAGGCCACTTTTCAGTAGGCGCTGTATACCAAGCACACATTCTGTACATCGTAAAGTAAAGGAAGTTGTAATTGCAAAAGTTAACTTACAAGATCACTTTTAAAGGATGAGATGAAGCAAAAAGTTTAGTCTGGAAATGCTTAGTTCCAACAAAAACAGGAACATTCCAAGTGCAAGAAATGTTTCTCTAGCTATTACAGTTTTCGGATTATCTACCTTTCTGCATTTTTAAATGAACAAATGCCTAACATGTAGGAGTCTAGAAGTATTGATACATCTATAGTCTAGATTCTAGACTATAGATGTTAGTTTCTATCGCTAAAGGTATAATCTGTTACCTTAGCTTTCAGGGTGTCTCTTGCTTTGGTAGTGTCAAGCAGTTGTTTCTCGGTTTTGGCCAGAGTTGCGTGTATTTCAGTCTTTTCTTTTAGTGTTCTCTGAAGATTACCCTCCAGTCTTGTAACTTCATCTTTCTCTTGCTGCCGTTGACGATCCAAGTAAGCCTGGTATTTGACCAATCTTTGTACTTTTCAAAGCAAGGAAAATAAAGTGTACACCAAGATCATGTTGTTTACGTAACATAATCCACAAAGATCTAGCTCTTCAAATATACCACAACAATTGAATCATGGTCATCAGAGATAAATGATTAAGATTGAAAATGTAGAGAATACTAAACATTTTGCCACATGTATATCTATGATTTAAAACCTGTACTGCAATAAGTTTGGAGTATATATAGACGGAGAACTTGGTTTTATGATTTTCCGTAGTACTAGAAGTAGGAAGTTACCCACTAAATGTTATCAAATTTCTGCAGAAATGGACAAAATCAATCTAAAGTGAATGTGTTGGAAATATTAACAACAAAGGAACTTTGCAAACTTGTTCACTTTGTTCTAGATGTTAATTGAATTCTGAAATACATTTTACCACCAGGTAACAAACTTATTTGACAAGTTTTCTTCTAACCTCTGATTCCAGTTCCTTGAGTCTTCTGTCATATTGACTGCGAGAAACTCTCCTCTTTGTTTGTGTACTTCCAGATGGAGGCTGTGGAGCAAATGAAGATGCATGTTCCAAAATCCAGACATTTCAACAACAGCAGTCTTACATCAGCTCTGACATCAATTGTCAGTAATAATCACAATTCTCATTTATCTCTACTGCTCACTTTTTAAAAACTAGAATGTCAGTCAGACCATGGAGTGGCATAGAAAGTAAGACACACATGATCCTTCTCCTCCCCCCTCCCATTGCCAAAGTTCTGTCACCTCTAAACTGACATTAATAGTAAGTTATCAGCAGTAATTTATTTTTTATATATATTAGTTCATATATAAGATGATAAAGATATCTAGATAGGACTTGTGCTTCTTTTATCATGCCACTCCACATCGATGGGCACATCAGAAACGGCTATTGAACTAAAATGAGGGTAAATAATTACACTTAAATAAGCAGAAAGAAACTACTTTTCTATAAGAAACTACTTTGCTATTTTGGGAAGAGCTTTCATGCCTCTCCTGATAGAGTAAGTAGAGAACCTGGCTGTGTTAAACAAATTCATTAAGAAAAACATCCAAAGTTGTGTGACAATGCATTATTTGATGTATGCTTCACTTACGAGAGACTCAGTAGATGATACTTTTCTTAAAGGTGACATGAACAACAACGTGTTGTTAAGAGACTTTGGTGCCAGATCTAAAGAGAAAATGAGAATAAACAGTATTTAACAGGCACACTGTGTGGACAAAGTATACAAGGAAAATGTATCGGACCAGTACTGCATCGCAAAGATGCCAGTCGATCAAGTTGCTATGTAAGTGTGGATATACATGTGTAATACAAGAACCGATCAAGTAATTAAACTGAGACAAATTTCAGAGCCTACATAGCTGCGGAACAACAACTTGAACACTATATTATTCCCATACAAAATATTACCAAAGGCCACAAGAAACTTATAACATGTTTCATTGCTCCAGTAACAAACACTATATTATTCGCATATATATTACCAAAGGCCACAAGAAACATGTTTCATGGCTCCAGTAACAAACACTATGTACAATATATAATCAAAGGCCACAAAAAACACATGAACATGTTTCATTGCTTCAGTAACATACTACAGAAACTATACTGTAGATGTAAGGGAAATGTTCAATGTAATTTAATATTTGAAAGCTTTCATCACTAATAGGCACTGTACTAGAATCTACTGCAGGTCTACTAAGGTAGGCAGCTACAGTAGGTACTGCACAATCAGTGTACAAGCACCTAGATAAGCCTCGCCTTCCACCAAAAACACAAACAACACATTAACATGTTTCATTGCTTCAGTAACATAATGTAAGGGAAATGTTCAATGTAATTTAATATTTGAAAGCTTTCATCACGAATAGGCACTGTAGGGCAGGTCCAAGCTATTGTATCCCTAGAAGCCAAATTTCAAACTTTACTGAAGCACCCTAAATTTGGTGTCATGTTAAAGCTGAATTATTGAAGTTTCAGATTTTCATAATTTTTTTTAATTGTTTTGCCTATTCGAACAATTACAGCCGACTAATTTGCATAAATTCAAATTGCAGTGTGACGTACGGGACATTTGGAATACTATTTCCCTGCCAGCAATATGAACTTATTGAATATAAGTTATGTGGGACATGATACAACATTCCTTCCAATAATTTTGACATATGTTTAGGGCTTCATCAATTAAATATGCTAATTAGCTAGTGTCCAAATACTGATGTCCCATACGTCACAATTTTCAGCACTTTTTTTCAAGTTTTGATATGGACGAACAATTTTTTTTTGGTGATATTCTGTAAAGATCTAATTAAGAACATTGTTCAACAAAATCCATCCCAAAAAAATTGAAAAAAATATTCACAGCAAATCTAATTATCAAAATTAAAAATGTGACGTACGGGACAAAATGTGACGTACGGGACATAGTGTGGGGGAAACCCTGTATTTATACATAATAAACATGCATGGGCTCCAATGGGGACCTTTACTGGAAACCTTCCAATGCTTACAAATTTATTTTGTTGAAAGATGGTAGTTGCAACTTATAATCCCTGCATGCCTGAAGAGCACAACATGGCTTCAAATAAACCATTGACTGATGACCACCAACGGCCAGGTGTTGTTCAATATACTATCGGAAGTCAATTGTGTGTGTGTGGGGGGGATACAGAATCATCTACAATGCTATTCAACATTGACATTGAATGAGTATTTGGTCTGGTAACCAGTATTAGGTCTATAGAGTTTTCTTTGTTGTACGAGTTTCATAGATGGACATTATGTGGACCTTACTGTGGACATTTTGATATGTTTTGAATGGGATGGATCATATTTCAACTTGAGGGTCAATAGTGGGGAGTATGATACAGTGTTGTACAGTATATACAGTATACCAAAACAGTTTTGCACCAAAACTTTGCATCTTGAATCATTTGTGGTCTAACAAAGCTAGAATTGATGTTATGAGTATTTGGTCTGGTAACCAGTATTAGGTCTATAGAATTTTCTTTGTTGTACTAGTTTCATAGATGGACATTACGTGGACGTTACTGTGGACATTTTGGTATGTTTTGAATGGGATGGATCATATTTCAACTTGAGGGTCAATAGTGGGGAGTATGATACAGTGTTGTACAGAATATACCGGAAACAGTTTTGCACCAAAACTTGCATCTTGAATCATTTGTGGTCTAACAAAGCTAGAATTGATGTTATGAGTATTTGGTCTGGTAACCAGTATTAGGTCTATAGATTTTTCTTTGTTGTACTAGTTTCATAGATGGACATTATGTGGATGTTACTGTGGACATTTTGGTATGTATTGAATGGGATGGATCATATTTCAACTTCAGGGTCATAAGCGGGGAGTATGATTCAGTGTTGTACAGTATATACCGAAACAGTTTTGCATCAAAACTTTGCATCTTGAATCATTTGTGGTCTAACAAAGCTAGAATTGATGTTATGAGTATTTGGTCTGGTAACCAGTATTAGGTTTATAGAGTTTTCTCTGTTGTACTAGTTTCATAGATGGACATTATGTGGATGTTACTGTGGACATTTTGGTATGTTTTGAATGGGATGGATCATATTTCAACTTGAGAGTCAATAGTAGGGAGTATGATACAGTGTTGTACAGTATATACCGAAACAGTTTTGCATCAAAACTTTGCATCTTGGATCATTTGTGGTCTATCAAAGCTAAAATTGATGTTATGAGTATTTGATGAATGTGTAGAGTAGATTTATACTTTACGCATTCCATGTTTTATGTAGTGGAATGATCTCACAAGTACAGTCACTGCTCTTTTCGATCCCCGAAAGAAGGAAATATGGCATTAAATTACCAATGACATTGTTCTGGCATATCCAAATGAATGTTTTTATGTAGAAATCAGCTTGTTATGGTATATTCAGGAATAAAACTATGAGTTTTCATAGTCAATTGTTATTTGGACAAATTGTCTCGTACGTCACATGTCCCGTACGTCACACGACAATTTTCATTTGTGTAATCACTGAACTGGAATGGCTTCATATTTTTTTCTAATTTGTTACAGTTTAGCCCTTGGAAGGTTAGGCTATTCACTAGTTAAAACAGCTTGATCACTGCCCTCCTAATTTCATAGGGATTTCAGCTTTGCTCTTTAGTAAGAAAAAACACAAAATTCTCTGGTCCCGTACGTCACACTGTACATTAATTAAGATGGGACCTAATTAAAGCAAGTGTAGGAAATCTTCATGAGTTTGTAATAAAGTAGCAGCAATAACAAATATGAAAAGCTGAAAAAGTTTCTGGAAAATAGATATTTTATAACTTTTAGACACATTTAAGTCTCTGAAATGTCCCGTACGTCACAGTGCAAATAGCTTGGACCTGCCCTGTACTAGAATCTACTGCAGGTCTACTAAGGTAGGCAGCTACAGTAGGTACTGCACAATCAGTGTACTTCCCGTACACGCACCCAGTTAAAGCCTCGCCTTCCACCACATACTGTATAAGTCTGCCATAGGTGAACAACCTGGAACTTAAGTTTTAAGCTTGAAAGAAACAAATTTCTGGTTGCCCGAGAGGGCATGTGGTGCATCCCTGCCCAGAAGCCTTAGGTGTAAACTGTACCTTTTGGCTCCTTGAATCTCTCAGTAGTTGGCAAAGCCACACCCTGTGGCTTAGCTGATGCACTGACATTGTACTGGTCTGGGGCAGGGGTTGTATCTACAAACAAACAGAACCAATTGTTGAATATCAGGGCTGCTTAGGAAGGTGTACAATATATTATATATTTTACATCTCCTTTCAAAATAGGCCTACAATCACAACTGGTTACTCGCTATTCACACTGGTCAGTAAGACTGTCAGCTGTCAGTCAATTTCTTCATTCTGCAGTTTAATGATATTTGAAGACAGTGTATTGACTCTTACAAACTTTCAATTAAAACTATTCATTCAACCTGTACGTTAAAGACTATAGATCTATTCTCAATCTTGTCTTAACTACAATTAAAGTCTATCCAGTGAACCATTTCATTTGAAGACGGTGTACCTATCCTTCTACGAAAATCAATGAAAGTTTCACCGAAATATACATTCCTGTGTAAAAATGAGAAATTGTAGCTTTCTGTCATATATCTCGATCCTTTCCGCCATGGCATAAAGGATCGAAACTTATGGCGGGATGGTATGGCGGTATGTACAGTACCAATGGCGGAATGGCACTGGAACCGGTTAGGTCTAGCCTAAACTGCAACTAATAAAGCAACCACATATCAATTTCTATGAAATTTAGATGATTTCTGCATCTATGAGAACTCACATGAAGACAGTTGCTACATAGCCTGGCCTAGCCTATAATGTACAGTAGTATGAATGTAGTATCAAAGTGGCTATTCTTGCGACTAGTCGTAAGAATAATTTCCGACTACGCATGCGCAGTTGCTACTTTTATGACCAGGAGTACTATTCTTACGACGAGGAGTAACAATAATTTTCGGTTAGGATTGAGGTTTAGGGTTATGTTTAGGGTTAGGGTTACCATACTACATGTGCAGTTGCTTTATTTACTTTACTGCTCTTGAATTCGCCTTTGTCGTAAGAATAGTTTATAAATAATTGTTATGACTAGTCGTAAGAATAGCCACGACCATGTATTTTATTTATTTATTTTATTTTATAAAAATTTCTATAGCGCCTTATCCAATCAGAATTTGTTCTAAGGCGCTTTACAGTAAAATACATACGAACATGATATATAAATCAATAATGTAAGGTACTTTTTAAAAGGGTAGAAAACTTGTTTATACAATCTGACAATAAATTGTATAAAAACTGCATAGGCCTAGGCCTAAGGGAAATCGAAATTTTGGTTATTCTAGGCTTAGCCTATGCCTATACATGTTATTACTGTTCACTTACATAGCATCCAAGCTCTAGCACTATGCCTAAACTAAAGTTGAAACTTCACAGCAATGCCCTTTGCTGAATTTGATCAAAGGAATTGTGAAATCATATGACTGTAGCCTAGTCTTAAAGTCCAAAGATATTATCATTTACCTAGGCCTAGGCTTTAATTTAAAAGTAAGTTTGCTTAGCATCGAGAAGTTGCGATAATCCTAACAAAATACTACTAAGTAGTACTACTACTAGCCCACTACTACAGCTAGCCTAGGCTTAGTCTTGCTTTTTATTAGCCTCAAAGTAGGCTACTGTTAATGTGTGGGTTTCGGCGTAGTTGCGAAGAGTAAATGTCGGTCAAAGGTTTTACTAGCGTTAGGCAAAGGTTTTACTAGCGTTAGGCTTAGCCTGTGCCTATCATCGGTTTGTGTTATGGCTACAAATTTCGACTTTTCGTGATCTATCATTACCTTTAACTTCTAGAAATCTCTTAGCTTTTGGAAAGGACATAATGTAGAGATGATAACCTTACGAACTGCCAGCCGATGTCAATATTTGTTCGTAATTCGAACTCTACTTGTCGCGGCTGATATGTAGCTTTTAATTTGAAGATTGCTAGATTTAAATATCCAGCGCCAGCTGACTTCGGCCAATAGTAAAGGAAGGCCACAAGCTGTTATGGAACGCTGTTTGCTTTGCTTTGCTGTACACAGTATAATCGGTTGTAACTGATTTATTTATAACTTTTTGCATAGAAGGTGGTAACTCGGTTAAAATTTGAAAATGATCATATAAAATAAAAATGGGAAGAAACATGGGAAGAAAAAGAATTGGAGAAAAAATAAATAAAGAATATATAATTAAAAATAGGCCTACCACCTAAATAGGACTCGAACCCATGCCCTAAGGATCACTTCGGATTCATTGATAAACGCAGACTACCGTTCCGATTTTGATCAGCCAATCAGAATCGAGGAAATGTCAGTGGTCCGTTCAGTTTTGGAGGAAAAAAAATCGCAACCGGGCGAATATTCCCAGAGGCTTTGAGTTACAAAATGAGTATACAGTACGTCGATGGTTGAAAGTTAGACAGTAAACGAGCAGTTTATGCATAGGAAAGAGAACGTAAAGCATACAAAGTCGGAAAAGGGGCATCAAAACATAGTGACAAAAATATGAACAGTACCGTATATACCAGGGTTGCATGTCCAACCTACGGCCCGCGGGCCACAGTCCGGCCCAACGCAGGGTTGCGTCCGGCCCGCCAGAGATGCTCTACGGTGTAAAATTTAGTGAGCAGATTTATTGATAACAATTTGAAGCTATATAATCAATCATTCGAACCTTCTGGGTCCAAAAACTGCATACGGGTCAGTTTGTGTGACACTCTCTCAGCGGAGGGGAGGGGGGGGGGGTGCCGGCTGGACTTAACTTATCTGTTTTATCAGGAAGGAAAATATATCAGTGCACTCCGCGCGCAGTGCTCACATTTTGTTGCCTTGGGCTTCGCGCAAAAAAATCGAAAAAAGGAGCGTAGGGTTCATGCGGCCCCTCCTTCATCATAACCATTCCATGTGACCTCATCCTCTGCAAAAGGTTGGACAACCTTGGTATATATACAAAGAAAAAAACGAACTAAAAGCTTACAAGAGTTGACCAAAAAAAGGGACATTTCAATGAAACGAACAGAAAACACACAATAAGTGATACGGTACAGAGATGAAGAGACAACAAAAAATTAGTCAACAAAATGATAAGGAGTGAGACGGTGCTATAGTAACTGAATTCCCTCGATCTTATACTGCATGTTGTCTAACTACAATATCAGTGATGAAACTATGCAAGGTGGAAACATAAAAAATATGCACAAAGATCTATATTTTCTTCTCCTGTCCTAAACTGGAATAAGGCCACTGAGATACTGACATTTTGAACACGACCTTTGGCTAGGCAGTATCTCCTATATATATATATATATATATATATATATATATATATATATATATATATATATATATATATATATACTATTGTACATACTTGTCTGTAAAATTTTATATACATTTTCACACTAATCCTAGAATGTCATTTGCCTTGTTTCTTGTTTCTTTTATTTTTGCTGCAACCGTTTCCATATTTCATTATAAAGACACACTGGTTCTAGTAAACCGAAGTCAAATTACCTTTTGTTCCCCTTTAACTTCCCTAATACCATAAATCAAGCACCTGTTACCACATTTGTCGTAGGTGTCATCATAATCATCCTTTTCAAACTAAACCAAGGCTTTCAAAGTATTCCAACGATATTAATTCCAACGATAGCAACATGAAATAAGCCCATTCGAGCAGCTGTGGGAATCGTTATGATCTAGAGACATATATGGTGCGCATATAGTGTGCCATTAGTCCTGAAATCGACATATGTCGAATTAAGTTGACATATCTCAGCTTCTTGTGCTCTCATTTAACGACCAGTGTCGCATGTTATTTTCTAGCGCTCTGATTGGACGAAAGCGACTTACATTCTGGTCAGTGACTTGTCGGACCGTTTGATATTGCAAGGGAGAAGTTACCCAAGATAGAGCCTTGGCACAAAAACCTGCAACTTGATCTACTCCCAAGCTTGGTTCCCTTTCGATGCATGCACTCTTAAAACGTTGGGCAAAAATTTGTTGGGTAGAGATGTTTTAAGAAAATGTTGGTTAATTCTTTAACCATTATGGGTAAAATGGTGTTGGAAACAATTATCCAACGTTTATCCTGTATATATACGAGTCCATTTGCCCAACGTCTGGGCAATGTTCCCGCCAAAATATTGTCGTACAATTCGAACTGCAATGTGATCATTGTGAACGTACATTCGTATACTAACTACGCTGGAGTAGTAGTGAAGGCATGTTGCGCGTTGCGACGTGATAACAGCACAGTTCTACTAGATACGGTACATACGATCGATGTGCAGTAGAATATTCTTTGGTACATTCATGAGTATATTTTGAATTATGTCTTCCTCGTTCCCGGTTGATGATGGTGATGTGTTGACACTTTATCGAAGTTGGGGGGTAGAAGACTTGAAGGAATCATTTGAAGGTATAGTATTCATACCCCCAAACGGATTGGCTAGAATATTACTTGGCCTAGCTAACGTTAGGCTGTGTCCGCCTACAGACTTGGCAATTTCCAAACGTTAGGTCAAGACTCAAGAGTATATATTGTGTTCGTAGCCCGTGCGTAGGCTAGGCCTAACTCTGCTGCACAAGATAGAGCGCGCTTGCGTATACGTTAGGCTACGGAGTATAACGTTATGCTTGTGTCTGGCGTGGGATAAGTAATGTTGATGACACTTCACCAGTCCTAGGCTCACATTTTTCAGTTTTCTGAAGAAAGTTAAGAAAACTATTAAGATGTCACTAAGGATAGGCTTAACTAAGTCACCTTCATACTAGCTTGCTGAAAATTGTTTTGGAAAACTTCTTAGTTTGAGTGTCATATATTACTTACTATTAAAATATAGTTGGGTCATATATTACAAATATAACTTAAATAAATGCTAGTATTGCCTGGGCCATATTGATCACATTTTTATAAATAAAATAGTTTCTTTTCCTAACTGTTCAGAAAAAGTGAGGGTGCAGGCAATTAACCTACAGAGAGTGTGATCAGAAGGGGAATTTCTGTGGTATAATTTGGGTAAATTGGTTGTTCAAATTTGAAAATTAAAAAAAGGGAAGGAAATTGACCCAGTGGGCAGAAGGATGCAGGCAGGACAAGAAACTACTAATTTATACCTCGCCTCAGTATTACAAATGTTGATTTTTATT
Source organism: Apostichopus japonicus (assembly GCF_037975245.1). NCBI lineage: Eukaryota > Metazoa > Echinodermata > Holothuroidea > Aspidochirotida > Stichopodidae > Apostichopus > Apostichopus japonicus. The sequence goes on along the minus strand of NC_092574.1, from coordinate 11,841,434 downwards.
GGGGCTCAGCCTCACAATATTCATAAATTTATGGTTTAACTTTAAGTGTACAGTAGATCCTACGTCTGCAAAATTTCCACAAAACTGGTACAGTAGGCGTATCTGTAGGCCCGAGACTATGTGATCAGAAAGACAAGATTTTGACATGTAAAAATATGTCTCTTCCTTCTATCATTTTCTTTTTCAGGTATAAATAAATTGAATGATAAAACTTAAAGGGGCCTATGCCAAGGCTAGGTGTATGCATTTATCCAAAATATTAAAACCATAATGAACTTTCGATGACCTTTTGGTTTGGTTAACCAAGTTGTGTGGCATAATAAAAAAATTGTTTGGTAATTTTGCATTGATTTATAATATATTATATATATCATCACTTTGCTGGCTCACAGCCAAATATCTGACCCGTGGTAATCATGTATCATTTTCAAGAAATGAAAAAAACCATTTCCATTTAGTAGGGTGTCATGGAGGGTAATGTAGTTCTTTGAATAAAACATTTTTGGCCCAAACTGTGTCATTTTGGTATCAAAAACGGTTGTAACTTTCTTCACGATAACCACATACAACCATGTAGATTTTAAGACTCTATCTGCTTACAGTGAAAACATAAAAAATCACTACTTGACGAAGGTGCAACAATTTTTTTTAATGAATTCTCCCCTCCCTTTTTGGCACTGTTTTGATTTTAAAACTTTATGCTACTTTCTTTAAATGCTAGTTTTTTGTTGTTGTTATTTCAAAGAATGAGATAGACAATGCTGCGTTGTCCTTGTTGGATGAATCATGAAAGTACTATGAAGGAGCTCATACCAAAGATTGACACCAGGATGACATTTTTGAAGGGTTAGTGACAGAAGGTACTTTAAAGAAACTAAATGGGATATACATTTTTCAATTGTCTCAGGGTTGTAGATGGCAACATTAGGACTTAAAGCAGCATTTTGCGTTGGGTCGTTTTTTCCCACCTTTTTAACATGTGCATCGATTTTTTTACATGTATTAATCATAAAACAGTCAACTAAGATACCATCCAAGTTTCACCCTGCCAAGAGCGTTAATTAGCGAGTAATTAACGATTTATGTCGATAACGAGTAAGAGTGTTCACGACAAAGTTTTCATTTCTCCAAATCCACTAGTTTGAATTCCACCAATCAGTGAATAGTATGTATATTCATGAGCCGTTGCTTAAAATAGATTCATTCACAACAACCCGAAAAAGTTGCGTGTGCGTGGGTATCACAGACATACCAACTCCCTGGAAATACACCGTACAAACTAAAGCATTGCATTGTAGTACGTATCGATATACTGGGTTGCTTTCGACTCCGGCAAAGTGAAAACTTATTCTATCATGGAAGCGAACTTACAGAAGCGCGCAAAAGGAAAATACAAGAGTTTGAAGAACCTTACTTCACTGGAAAAGAGAAAGTGGCGGAAGACTCAAAAGCAAAGGTATGAAGCCACCCGTATTCACCTAGGGAATCAAGTAGAAAGATGGACCGAACTGAAGGAGAAGTTGGGGCTGAAGAACGACACGGAGGTCGCTCGATATTTGCTAGATAGGTGAGTAATCTCTTCCTTGCTACGACATAAAAGTTCTAGAATTCATTGAATCTAAGGCATACCTGCAAATTCTTGATTGGTGAAACAAGAAAAGAATATCAAACTGCCGGTGTATTCATACGACTTCGTTACTAGACCTAAGCCTTTGGCCTACGCTACGCCTGCCTAACCCGACTTTAGAACGTGAACAGAGCAGTTTAGGTTTAGTATTTGCTGTTACGATCGTTTATGCTTGAACGTTTATACGCACGCTCGACAACGGAATGAATTTCTACCAAAAATTTAGAAGGATATTCTCTTCAGAAACAAGGAAAAATAAAAAAGTAAAAGAAGAAGAAGTGTCCTGGTATAGGCTAGTTACCTTTCTGTTTCGTAAAGGAACATAGCCTATGCATGGTGACCATGTTTTTTCATGCTTGGAAGTTGACAAAAGCAGGTGTACTTTGGGCTAGGCTAGAATCCTTTAACATCTTATTGATCTTAGAAGCTAGGGTGAGAATGTTATAGCCAAAATGATATATTACTCTCACCAGCAACTACGAATTTTATACTCATAATCCTCATATGAAGACCTTCAGTTAACTTTACCTCAATGCAGCCACAGAACAATGTAATGCAATTGCCTATAATATTGGTAACAAATTCAATTTTAAGTGCTATGAGAAATTGTGTTTCAGTGCCCAAGATCAGTGAAGGATCGCCATAGTATTTGCTTGTAAAAGTGTTTGGTTATTGACTCCAAACCGTGAGTATCAACATAGGGAATCATAGCAAGAACAAAGAGAAGGGAAATGTAACAATAAAGGTCTTTATTCATGAAACCACCCTGTTGATAAGCAGCATTGCATAATGAATGCACAGTAACTCTTGTGGTCAAGGATATCATTCAAGAGATTGAGTCTCTCTTTATGTGGTTTGAGATTGTACACTACAGTATGTTTACAGTCTTGTCATCATTGTCAGCTCTAAACAGGATGTTGTGGCCATTCATTGTTGCTTTGTACCCTTTTCCCCATTTGTTTAATAAGCCTGGTTAATTTCAAGCCTGTGAAAGTTGTAATAGTGGTTTAAGATTTATTATTTTCAGTTTTGAGAAAGCATGACAATATACTGTAATAGAATTTACCATAGAAGAACGAAGCAGTGTCCCATTAAGCTGACTGTATATTCCAAGTTATTCAACAAATCCCATATCCTAATATCTTTGTTCCAGTTATAAATACATCCTCCCTCGCAGCGGCTTCAACGGTGATATCTACAACTAATTAGCAATTTGAGCGGCAAGACCAAACAACAAAGTCACTTACTCACAAATATCTTTATTATATCTGTATTAATAGCTTGCTGAAGCAATCTCTTCATAGATACATCTCATTGCATTATGTTTTAGATATTGTGATATAGTTAAGACAAGTGCACTTGCTTGTATTGTTCTAATATGTCACACAAAAGCTGAATTAATCCAACAATAAATGATAACAAGGAAATCAAATTTCAAGATGTAAAAATTACACACTCCAGTTAAAATGATTTATTGTGGTGCTTGAGTTTGCCAGACTTTTCTTTGAATTCTCTAATGTATTATTCATATACTCCAATATATTGCTTTCGCTGCAGTGTTATCTGTACATGTATTTTTACTTTCAGAGTTGACTCTGCATACTCTCCTTGCAAAACACCAAACATAGGCCTGATGACATCAACACCTGTGTCAAGTATGTCTGCTTCAAGTCAAGATGCACTGCCAGCTACAACACCATTTTTATCTGGAGAAACATCATCCGCTGACCAACTTAAGTATGCATGTTTGGATAGTTATGGAAAAAGCAGAAACCTTTCTTGAAAATTTTGCAGTTTATGTGGTGCTGCAATCAAGTACCTAAGCCTTGTCAAGTTATACCCGAAGGCGATGTGGTTCAGTCTCCCACATTTCAAATTTTCGGGTCCATGTAATCCTTTTTCAATAACCTGGTGCCCTTGGTTTTGTATTTTCAACTCCTTTGGGGTCACTCATTACGACAGATATTCACATTTACATTCATTGCTTTTACATATCTTGCTTGTGTAACAAAACAGTTTCAAATGCTTTCATATGCAAACGTCTTAGCCCTGGGTCAAGCTTTTCACAGTAAGACTGTGATTTTACACCCAAAAAATATATGGATATAAAAATGTTACCTTAGATGATTCCAATATGTGTCAGAGAATTTAAATTGTTATTACTTTTTTTTCAGTTTAAGTTTTGACTACACTGATGTTGGGGACTACATCATTCCACATGATACCCCAGGCTCAATTGACAGGGACTCTGACCCTGACTGGGATTCTGGTGAAGAAGATGCCGACTCCTCTGACATGAGTGTTGATCTCAACGTTAGGTATGTCTGCTTCTTGACTTCAGCCTCAAATCTTATATATATCCGCTCCTTTTTGTTGGAATAAAAGAGAATCAGGGCTAAATTAATGCCTTTATTAAATGCACATGTCAATTTTATTTTTCTCTTACAGTCATCCAGAACAACCAGCAGATTTGGACCTGGACACCATTCTTTCCTTTGCAGAGACTGATCAGTCTGAAGATGAGGATGTAGATGATGGGACAGGTTCAGAGGCATGTGCAGAAGATACTCTATTCATAACTTACAAGGAGTCCCTTTTGCAACTACTAAAGGATTGTAGACCTAAGTCTTGTGTTAGAGAATCTTGCCAGTCTCCTCCGCAAGAGGTCACAAAATTTGTCGGAACTGCTGTTGGTGTGAAATGGGTTCGTTTCAGTTTCTATTTGGCATTTTGTCAGTCCAGATTTGGCTACTATATTTAAGTTATCCCTCAATTTAAATTATTTCTCACCAAAGGCAAATAGCATCTTTGCCTTGGAGGTGACACTTGCTTATAGACAAGATAACTAAAAAAGTAAACATTACTTGAACTTGGTATATGTGTAACCCTTGGTGAGTTGGTGATCCTTAGTAAGTTTCATGGATGTCGAAGGTCATTTGAGGTCAAAATTACACAACTCTGTAAATACTGTATCATAAAACTGAAACTTCACTTGGTACATCTTTAAGTGCCAGGTCAGTAGATGATCCCTTTTGTTTTTCATGGAGATCAAAGGGCAACTGAGGTCAGAGTCCCTAAACCTTGTGAACATGATATCTTAAGCAGGTAAAGTTGCTTGACCTTCAAAAAAAACCTTGGTACTACTGTAGCCCTCGGTAGTTAGAGGCTTATTTGCTTGTTAATATTTTTTTTATATATATTTAGTTCTCACTTATTTGATTACTACTTCTTTTGTCTCTTTTCCAGATTTGTGCTCATGGACACGTGAGCAAGATTTGGCATTCTCAGCCAAAGCTTAAAGGGAATAATGCGGGAGATATAGCAGTCTCAGCTGCAGTTATACTGTCTGGAAATAACTACGCAAAAATCAAAATGATGTTTAGGTTTATGAACCTTGGTATGTGCCACTCTGCTCTCCACAGTTATAGCCAGAGGACTTACACCTTTCCGGCAATTGAGGCACACTGGAAGCAGCTTCAGACTGAGCTATTACTTGCAAGGAAAGGGAAAACAGTAGTTATCGCTGGTAAGTCGTGTAATTAATATTTTACAGCCCTGCATGTCAGGGGCATATATAATGGCAATTTTTTCATGATGTACATAATTTTACTGTTTAGATATGTGTTCATGATTATGTGGTACTTCTTCAACAGGTGACGGAAGGAATGACAGTCCTGGGCACTGTGCACAATACTGCACCTACAGTGTAATGGATTATGAAACCTGCGATATACTGGACATTCAGGTTGTTGACAAGAGGGAAGCTGACTTAAAGTCGACCAACATGGAAAAAATTGCTTTCTTACGAGCACTGGAGACGCTAGAGAAGAGCGATGTAAAGGTTGAGGAAGTAGTTACAGATGCTCACCCACAAATTAAATCTTACCTAAGTAAGCAATTGATGTACTTTCGTAGGCTTGTTGATGGCACAATATTTTTCATGTGTGTGTGTATGTTCACATATACTTGTCTTATGACTGGTTGTACTAAACACAAGGAAAAATTATATTGCTTTGTAAGCTTTCATTTAGAATAATGTTCATTTGCAGATTTTTTAATTCTTTATCATACTGAGTTACCAAGACACGGATTCCATTGTCACCCACATGGTATATTTGAAGTTTTTCTTTTCTGTCTACTGTACAGAGGGTCTTGAAGGAACCACTCATTCGTTTGACGTTTGGCATGGGGCAAAAAATATTGGCAAGAAATTGAGTGAGGTAAGTCCGATTGCCTTGTGTTTCATATGTCAACATGATTATTTTTTCTCTTTTGATCTAAAAATAATGTACCTCAAACACATCCTGTTGTTACCTGTTTTCTCTTCAGGCAGCAAAAAAGGCAAGGAACAGGCCACTCATGCCATGGATTAGTGACATAACAAGGCACTTTTGGTACTGCTCACAGCATGCAGATGGAAGTGCAGACACATTTTTTGTAAGTTAAATATGTTCTTGTGACTTAATATTACATTCAAAACATGCACTTCAGTCATAAACGTTTTAACTAAGTTAGGCAGCCAGTATAAATACTTCTTGTGATGGAATTCTGCTATACTTTCTATTTCACCTTTATCCTTGTCATGTCATGATCTCTTCTTTCCTTTTAAGGCAAACTGGAAGGGAATTCTTCACCATGTTGTTGGAGATCATGAATGGGCTCTAGGTGATGGAGTTAGTCCAGCATGTTGCCAGCATGGACCTTTACCAGCTAGTCAGAAGGACCTTGAACCAGACTCTCCTGCACATGCAGCACTGAGAGAGATTGTGCTTGACATGAATCTTATAAGAAACATCAAATACTACACAAAGTTCAGGTACTGGTTTTGGTGCACAAATCTTGAATATATGTTACCCTTTTGTTAGGATATTGTTAGATATCTTGCACATGCCCTGCCACGTGGTGAAGTAATCAATGATGAGCAGCTAGAAGTATGAAAATACTTTCAGGCTAGTTGCAGTGGAAATTTCTCCTTAAATTATGGAATATTCCTTCATATCACTTTCAGACACACATCAGCACTAGAAAATTTCCAGAGCCATGTGCTAGTTTATGCTGCCAAGCGGTTTGCCTATGGGTAAGTATGTTGTCCAAGATTTGATTTCTGCTCATTTATTATGAAATCTCATTGAAATCATGTAATAATCATGTATGAAATCATGTAATGTTTCAATTCCTACATTTTTTTCAGCCCTCCTTCGTATAAGGCTAGAAATTTGTTAGCTGGTATCGACTACCAACACCACAAAGGAAGACGACAAGCAGAAAGAGATGGGGAACCTGTGTAAGTTACATACTGTACTATCATCACATCACTTTCCTTTATTAAGGCCTGCAAGTACAGAAATATGAACTGATATGTTTTGTTTCATTTTCTCTTGCAGTTTCACAAGAAATTATTCCAAATCTGCAGGTAGATGGACCTGTGTCCCAGTCATGCAAAAAAAAACCTTCAAGTACATTCCAGAACTAATGAAAGATGTATTCAGAAGGAGGCTCATTGATAATAAGTCCCAACGAAGTCATGTGGTTTTGGCAGAAGATGACCCCAGGCGCATCTCCGGGACTATACGCCCAAACCAACCACCATCTGTCCATCAACTTCTTGAAAATCACAAGAGCAGGATGGAAGCAAGTTCATCTCTTTAATCTTAGCCATCACTCAAATGTTTTATTTTTTTCAGGTTGGGGTGGGGGGGGGGGGGGGCTGGTGGGAGAATTGTTACATGTTGTTGTAGTGGACGAATATGGTTCCCAAAGCTTATGCTCAAATGTTATGGGAAATAAATGCATTGTGGTTCTACTGTACCATAGTTTGTTACGAATCTGTCATTATTTGTAATATGTAATATATGTACAGGAAAAAGTATTAGAATACTGAGATGTGACCAGCATTGCATTCTCGGCCGTTCTTGGCCTAAAGTTAATGTAATATATCACCATGTTAAATCGTTCAGCTCCCACCCCCCCCCCCTCCTGATTTTTGCAGATATTGTGCATATGCTCTCATTTTGAACCATTTTACCTCCCCCAAGAAAAATCACCTTCCTGTGCATGCAGTGTGTTACAACTGTATGACAGCAAAGCTCCCCTTAATTAGGAATCTTCAAAGGATTTTCATTGTGTAACCTTCATGACCTGAACTCAACTTTGATCTCCCCAAAAAACAATAAGCTTCTTGTCCTTATGTTTTTACACTTTACTACCCCTGTTATCTGTCCTGACTTGTACTCCTTGAGATAGTATGTTAACAAGTTTCACAATTTTAACAATTTTAATCCCAGATGAACTTTGACCCATTCCATAAAAGTAGGCATCATTATCAAGCGATGTAGACTTTTCCTTTCCAGCCTAATGGTATATTTTGTAACAAAATAGCACAGAAAGCAAAAAACTCAATGCAGTTTATAAATACTGTTCATATATTTCACATACATAGAAAGGCTGGGCATGCATATGTGAGAAAAAAATTATGAAAGACCAAAAATACTATATTGTAGTACCACAAGTAATGAAAGGCCAATGCAACTTCCAACAACAAATTGATAAGAACTCTTAGAAAAAAGAAAGAAACAAGTAATTCAAAAGAGCAAGGTAACAAATGGTAAAGTATGTTTAAGAAGAAACAGAAGTTTCCATGGAATGTGTCTTCGTAGAGTCAAGGTGAAATCTGCAGCTGTGTAGGATACTAAGTACTGATAAAAGTTCTTAATTTAGGTTTTTTGTGTGTAGACATTTATATGATTTTTGTTATATTAACCAATGGAGATGGTCATCTTAAAAAAATAAACTACTGTTTGAAAGAAGTGAAGGGTGGGTGAGTGAAGCAGTGAAAAACTGTTTTGGATTTAAGTCTTTTCAGTAAATAGAAAATATGTGATATAAAAATAAAGATGATTTTGGAATGACAGTTTTTGATGGCATAACAAATGAACGATAAAGAAGTGAAAAAATAGTCTGATTAATGGCAAGTATAAAAACATATATGTAAGTAAATAGAAAAATGTGAAGAAGAAAAATTGAATACCGGCAAGAATAGCTAACAAAGATAAATGAAAACATTAAAGCAATCTACCTGGAATGTACCCAACATAGTTATCATGTGGGTCAGGAAAAGTGGACCTGATCCGCCAGACAACACAACTGGGAACTGCTCTCCTATTTCTGTTGCCAAGGCGACCATAATGCCACAGTACAAATTGTCTGTATGCAGCATGTCTATTGGCTTTGTTGGGCTCTTCTCCTCTGTTACCGCCACAGATGGCTCTTCTTAGTTCTCGGGCGACACCAAGGACCAAAGGGTCAATTACCACAGTATCAATTTCCTGGAAAATATGACATTGAAGTTGTAGAAAGTTATGTCCAATTATTAAAACACCCATTATAGTCTTTCAGTTCTTGTCACTGACGCCATATGCTATAAACTTCTTAAACTGATTGCTGAAAATAACACTTTAGTCACGGAAGGTTATGTCATAACAACATATTTTGTTATCTTGAGTTGTAAAAGAAATTTAATTTGTCTATGCTGTCATCACTGAGCACTATTGCTAGCCACAAAGCAAATTTTGGGTTCCAGATAAAACATTAAGAAAACAGTACTGACCGGTCTAAGAGAGAGACAGTTGTCACCTGTCCCTAGACAGCACACCCGTTCCTCTACTGTTGGCATTTCTCTGCACCTCTCACAAGTGCACCAGCCAGGTGAGTCTGGGATTGTCATACGCTGTGGGTGCTGCTGACGTTCCCAAATATCAAAAAAGAGAGCAGGGTAGCTGTTCATCAACTGCAGAACGAGCTCTCGCAGCTGTTCAGAGTCCACTCTGTGTATCATTTCCTGAAAGAGGCCACAAACGTTATGTTGCATTTCAAATGTAATACCCAAAATAACCTTATGACAAAAACTGTAAGCTTATGTTTTTTTATGTTCCTATCCTCTCTCAACCACCTCTCCCACTCCTTCCATGATAAATTATCAGTGTCAATTTTACAGTCATGGGCATTTGTCATATTGGTTCACATAGAAAGATGCTCATAACTCGAAAAGTTAATTTCATAGAAGTTAAGAAATAGTATTGGTACCCTTTCCACACCAAACTATTTTTTTTTTACACACCCAGAGACTCCCGTGTTTGAGTACATGTTCTTGAGAGGATTTGTAATGAAAGCAAAGAAACATAGTAAATGAGAATATAGCCACTTTATGTACCCTGATATTTTCTGTCCTCTCCTGCTGTTGATTAGCAACTTGCTGTCTTGCTGCAGCTGCTGTCAACCGAGGCGTACCTGCACCTCTTCCACCACGGCCCCTTCCTCCACGGCCTGTACCCCTCCTTCCCCTTCTCCCAGATGTCCTCCTTGATGGTGTTTCTGGTGAATCACCTAAGGACTGCTACATTATGACAGAAGAAATAAGATAGTTATTTACTTTCCAACTGATAGTGTTTGTTTTTCTTTTAGAGATAACCTTTGGAGCATATTTGCTTATGATCCATCATAATTCATGGGTCAAACTAACATTCCTGAAGCCTAGCTAACATTAAATCTAACTACTCACTGCACTAGACGACATTCATTTTAACTAAGCAAATATTCGCAAACGTCACTACACTACGTTAAGTTCGTCGTGATATGGGTTTGTTGTTAGGCCTAAAGTTACCCTAACATCGGTACAGAAGAGTAGTTTGGTCACACATGTGTATAGGCATAGTCTAGTGTATACCGCGATCTAGCGATCGCGGAAAACGGAGAGTACATCTACAAAGATGAAGAATTTTCCGACAGTGTTGGTAAATGATAGGAACTTACATTGGTATTTCTTGTTTCCATGCTAAGGGTGAGCAAATTTCTTCTTGCGAAATTCTTCTTTTGCAGTAGAGAATATCAGCACACTGTCATGCGAGATGGACAAGCCTGGTAACGATGTAGATGTATAGGCTGAAGTAACGTTATGTAGCCTGCCTACACTATCTGTCGCTTCGCGATGCCTTGCAATCAGCTGATCATTGTTTATTATTTACCACGTTATGCAATAACGTTCATCGTGTTTGAATATTCATATATAGGCGGGGTTTACTGAGATCCTAACGGAAAAGACCTTCGAGAAAAACAACGTTGAAAGTTCTAAATTTTGCGACTTTTATTCCACGATTTGAAGTTAGAGTTGAATAGATAAGCTTATTATGTATGTCGTTATGGCATGGTGGGGTCAATGAGGTTGAGAAAATCATGGGAAAATGACGCAAAATGCTGCTTTAATTCTTTTTATAGTGATGAATGTTCTTACCTAAAAAAAGAGAGTAAATAACCCATTTTATGTGCCAAGGTCCCCAAGGAATTACAAAATGTCTAGGTTTTATATTTAAATTTAAATTCCCATTACAGGTACCATGCTCCGATTTATGTACATGCAATGCTCTTTTGAGAAATGTTACATGTTCTTACGTAATACACACTAACTGGAACAGGGAAAAGGAAATAAGTAACAGGGAAACCTATTTTAGCACTCCAAACCTGGATGAAAAGCTGTGGATGGCAGTATTAAACCTTTGTTGAGAACAATTACCCATAAAACTTAAGTACCTACCTACAAACACTGGTAGTATGATATGCTCTAATTCACAGATCAAAAGAAGAACCTTGCAGTCTTCATGCTATCAGTAATACTACGAGGTGTGAAGGGTAAAAGGGGCCATAGCTTGGCACAGCAATCCGTGAAAAGCTTCATCACTGTTCAGCCGGTAAGTAGTTTATTCAAAAAGGTAAACTTTGTTGGAATCATGCATGAATCAATGAATTTTGTGATCTTAATTTGGAATTGCTTCATAATCTGATTCCCATTGCAAATAAGGTACATTTAACTTGACAGAGATCATGTAGTCAACTAGTAATAAATTTTATGTTATTTGTGTTTCCCTTTCATGACTAACTTTTAAGAAACTTCTCCACATTAGAGGGTCTAAAAACTGTACAAATCATCCACTTTTGAGAGGTGAATAAACAGACACAACAATTAAATCATAGTTTCTCAACCGTAAGGTCATTGAGAATTATTTTCCTGGGTGTTGGGGGGGGGGGGTTGTGAGGGCAGATTGGTTAGCAGGGTTGCCAGCCATCCTGGAAAATGGAAGCAGAACCTTGAAAATTAGTTTCCCTTTTTCCAGTCAGGGAAAGTTAGGGAATTTGAGAAAAATGTCTCAAAAATTAGGGAAAAGCTAGGGAATTTGATTGGCCCAAGAGAGCAGTCAGTCTTATATATTGGCTCATGTCCAAAATGTGCAAAGACATATCACACTAGAAATAGGTTGAACTAATCATCAGGGAATTTTGAAAATTCATCAGGGAACTTTGTTGTCATGAAATGCTGGGAAACCTTCCCCCCGCCCCCACCCCACCAAAATATTTATCATGTCCCACGCTCACCTATATAAGCTACATAATGGAAAAAACGAGTGGTCAGAGCCATCCAGGAGGCGGGGCTCGATTTCTAATCCCAGCCGTGTCATACCAAAACTGTTAGGCATGTTGATGTCTCGCTTGACCTTCACTGCAGAGTCTAAGTATTTGGTTGAGGAAACACTAGTAAGATTACTGTAATGTATGAATGTTCAAAGTTGCTACATGAAATAAATACTAAAAGCGCATCATGACCAAAAGATTATTCTGAATCTGTGTAAAGTTGCAAGGTCACCTATGTTATGAATGTGAATTTATGGCTATTATGAGAGAAAATATCTCGTGCTTCATGTGACGGAAATTCCAAGTTCACATAATTTGTCTATTCTGGAATCTGGTCAGAGATGCTGTTAGCTGTGTGTGCTCAGCAGTCAGCAGTTACATTCTTTCTTGTTCTGTCTAACTAAGGTTAGTACTACTCAGTACGAAGGTGTCACGGTCATATTCTGCATTGCATTTTTTTTTTTTTGAAATGTCCCTCTCACAGTTAGGAATAAATTACAGTAACAGTCAGGAATAAATTGTACCTTTTCTTTTATAACTGTAGGAGGATGTTGACATAGAAGAATACGCAAGGACTATCAATGTGGACATGACGCCACAGCCCTTTGTAGTGTGCAGAGGCACCCACCTAACACCATCCCAGGCCTATGTTATTCTCGAGAGACATGCTCTGCCACAACCATCCCTACTGAAAGCAATAGGTGTTTGCTTTAAAGGGTGTGAAGACTCGCGCAAAAAGAAACGTCTAATGCCGGAAATCTGACCTAGTTTTGACTGAGGTGTAACAGAAGTGTTAGGCACCACCATCGATCCCAGAAAATACAAACACAGCTTGCTACCGTCAGTAAATAGACACTAGTATACAGTCAGTACAAACAGCTGCAGTCAGTACAAACAGCACAGTGTATAAACGATACAGCGATGGACATCTCTCTTTGTTACAGTTTTTCTTTAAACAAAAAGTTATGACTTCTTGGATCCGGACCTTGCTGCTTTTAATCATTTTATTGGTTCAATAATTAAGTTGGTTTTTGTAACTTAAAATTCTTTTACTTCTTTGCATGTTATCATTTTTCATAAACATGCACTGACTTTATGTGTCTTCATGGGAAAAAATGTTTGTATACGTTTGCTTATCAAATTCATCTTATCATTTTTTTCCATAACGTGTACACATTGATGTTGTTTTGATCCTGCTTATGACACAGTTGAGGGTCTTTTTTTAAGTCAAATGTACAGATCTGACTATTCTTGAGAAGGGAAGCAGGTAATCAAAAATTTACACTTATAACTACTAGGGCTAGATTTTAAAAAGTTTTGTGATTGTCATGCTTTTTCATGATGTATGCAAAGTTTAACATTGAAATAAGTTTTAAAGAGAACTGGTTAGGGATTCATATTTGATATGTGTGAAAATTCCTAGGTGCCTGTGAAATATACAATTTCGGTATGTTTATTGTGCATTGACTTGAAGAACTAGGTAAACCTGCACCATCATTGACCTTTCCTTTTATGTCTGTAAATATCATATCATTATACTTACAAATTGTGCTCAAATTACAAACAATTAAGACATTATAGACATATGAGAGGTTTGTATGTGTGATACCATGTGTGTTCCATTCAAGTCAGTTTGCATTAAGAAGAATATGTTATAGCTGCACAAGACTGCTTATGTTGGAATTAACCATTGATATATCATAAATAGTACTCCTTTTCTAACATTGAGCCATATTTGTGTCCACTACTAGTTATATCTATATAATTATCATGAAATAATTATGAGGACTTGCCACTTCCTGTTGAACTCCTTGCTTCTGTGCTCAAATTTCTTAGCACTTAATAGACTGTCTAGTGAAAACAATCACCTTTAACTGCAAAAAAGGCTTAGCTGTAAACAACACTTGTTACAAATTGGTCAGTGGGCAAGAAGCAAGCAATGTTGTGTAGGTTAAGGTTAATTTTATCCATGAAGAGAATAAATTGTAGTTTCATGATGAACTTGTATGTCAATATTCATGTTCCAAGTCCTAAAGCAAATTTGCAAAGCATACATTGATACATTTTCATGATGAACATATTGACACAATATGATATAAAGTAAGTTAATAGATTACTGCAACCAACAATACCATGTTGCTAAATTCTGTGAAACCATTTTATGTGTGGTTAGTTCTAGTGAAGCTTTTTGAAGCTGTTTACATCAATAAAATGAGAATTTAATACTATTTTATATGTTAATATTTTTAAACGGGCGTTGTGGTCAAGTGGTTAAGGCAGTGGCCTTGTGATCTATGGATTACAGGTTCGAGCCCTGGCCAGATCATCACGTTGTGTCCTTGGGCAAGGCGCTTTATCTCCATTGCCTCTCTTCACCCAGGTGTATAAATGGGGACTTGCGAGGTAACTTGTAAATATAGTTGTTTGCGCCGGTTTGTGGCTGCACCCTATGGGAAGTCCCCCGGGGGACACGTGGTTGTGGTGCACTGTGGTGCCCCAGGAGAGATTGATTGAATTGTGCACACTTTGGTGTGTAGGTGTGACAAGTTACCAATGACCAGGGTTAAGTTGTAAAGTCGTGTGAGAGGGCCTTGGCCCTGAACAAGACTATAAACCTAAAATTATTATTATTATTATTATTATTATTACTATTATTATAATTATATAAACCCTAGTGTAAATTTCATTTCATTCATCAACCAATATTGGGTAACGAATTGCCCAACTAACTGTATCAATCAACCAACATTGGATAAAATCACTCAAATATAATTAGATTCAGTAACCAATATTGGGTATCAAATTGCCCAACTAATTGTAACAATCAACCAACATTGAGTAAAAACACTCCAATACAATTTTATTCATTAACCAATCTTGGGCAACAAATTGCCCAACTTACTTTATAAATTAACCAATAATGGGTAAAATAATTTACCCAACTACGTGGTAAATGCATTACCCAACTGCTGTTGGGCAAACTTTGCCCATTTTTTGAGCGGTTACATATGTACCCAGTGTTGGTTAAGTGTTGGTCAATATTTTTACCCAACTTTTAAGAGTGTGTCTATAAGAAATCTTTGCTCTCCTTCTAAATTTGATTACATAGAGCTCTAACCACTCTTTGCTTAAAATGTTCCATTCTTTTTCTATATATTGTGACAACTTCGTAACTGAGTTAGAACAGCCGGATTAACAGTGATGTAGTACAAGTTTATGGATCCCTCGGAATTTCCACAAAATCACCCCTCGATTTGTCCAAGGCATCCTCCAAGATATGGTGAAACCAGATGCCTGTCGGGAAGGATGTCGGGGGCTTTTGTATACATACCAGCAAAGGAAATATTACAGTGATAATATGTAACAAAATATACCCCAAAGATCACCCGTTTTTTGAGGGGAATTTTTTGGTTTCATTCCAACTTAATAAATCAATTAACAAAACGGAAACGATTAAAGTTGAATTCGATAAGGAATATAGCACATGTCAAACATGGCATCCGTTGTATATAATTACATTCCAAGTAGTCACCTCCATAATCTACACAACAGGAAGTTTAAAGTAACACATTCTTGACCTCGCAGGTCGCAGACTGTTACAATAACATGATAATCAGGCCAACATCTATATGTAGATAAGGAACCTTGCCATAAATAGCTAGTTTCTTCAGTAAATGTTGATCAGGGGCGTAGCGAGCGGGGGGGGGGGGGGGGGTGGGGGTGTCACCCCCAATAATTTGGTCGCTGTCGGCAAATTTTGGGTCTGTCGGCAAAAGGAGAAAAGGTGAAGAGAGCGGAAGGGGAAGAAAGAAGGAAAGCTGAATAGAGAAAAGGAGAACGGGAGCTTCTTCCGTGCCAAATTTGACTTAAAATATGCACCAGATTGCATCTAAGGACGTTTCAAAACTAAAAATTTTCCAAAGGGGTAGGGGGACACCCCCTCCCCTTAGACCCCTCCCCCATTTCAGTCACCACTTCCAGATCCGTCGGCAAATCAAATTCTCCACACCCCCTTCCAAACAAAAAAACCTTCGCTCGGCCCCTGGCCGATATATATAAAAATTGCCCTTGATCTAATACAAATGGCTTGTCATATTACACTGATCAATATTTTGGCAGTTGGCATGGTGCTTGCTAAACTGTGGTGTACTTCTCCCTTTCCTGACCTGCACGTTCCTAAGCGGGAACCTAACATTTCTAAAGGCGGGTATAGCTGGCAGTGGTATCGGTGAGGCCAACTCCCAGGGTTTTCTGGGGATCGTTCGACAGAAAAAATAAAATGGAAATTTTTGACCGGAAAGTTGCTTATAACTATTTTATTAAATGTGTATGGGGTTGACAAGGAAGGGTAGTGGGGTTGGGTGGTTACAACCTACCCCTATAGGATCTGCGCCTGATATAAACATGTACCTAAAGCGGAATAGGAACAAAGGGCTAATTATAAGCTTATCACCTGTTATCTGATTTGGTCATATAAATGAACCATGCATTAATTAATATAGAGTGACGAGAAGTGACGTACCTATAGTCGATAACCGGGTGAATCATTCCTTTGTCACCCCGTGCAGGGGATGGTTGGTGAATTGCCATCTAGGCACGGATCAGGCGGAATTGTTGTCGGAAGTGATTATATGCAGAAATACATAGGCCTGTATTCCTGCACTCTCATTGGTCAAATATTATGTCAGCATTAAATCGAATATATGCTGACAATAAATCAAATATATGTTGATATTAAATCGAAAATATAATAGCATTTATTTGAATATATGCTAGCATTAATTCGAACATTTGTCTTTATGAATTCAAACTTATGTCCACATTAAATCAATTTTAAGTAGATATAAATACTGCCTACTGATTAGCTCAGAATTAATGTCTGCATAAAATCGAATTTATGTTACCATTAAATCGAATTTATGTCGGCACGATTATATGTCGGCATACATTCCCGAATTTTGTCCACTGTGGCCAATCATATACGTCAAGGAGGGGCTTTACCCCAAATAAATTGAAAAGGGGGAGGCTCAGCTCTCCACCCAGCCACCCCAGCTACAAGAATATATGAATAGGCCTAGGTAAATTAGAGTGCGAAAGTTCCAACTATAGTCAGTTTTACCAATATTGGGGAGGGGGTGAGACACCCCACCCCCCCCCCTCTAGAGACGTCCCTGATCCCTTAGAGTCTTCCGTATAATTCGTTTCCGTTGGATTGAATTGTAATCAATTCTTGTTAGGGAAAGCTGGCGTGTTCCAGGAAAAGTTTACGACCAGCCCCATAGAGACGGATCTACCCTGGAAATAAAACAACACCTCAAAGGCCGTGACCCGAACGCGTAATTCTTTTTCCTAGGAGGGTTAGGGGTAATTAACATATATAGGCGTATCCAAACCCTCGCGCATGCGTGTTACTCATGGACACCGTTACTCATCGATCGCTGTAATACACGAGTGGGGGCCGTGTGGGCACTATGTACGCTGTACAAAGCAATAGATATCCGCTGTACAGTTTTACACGTAATGCAGTTTGCTTTTTGGCCAAGGATTACTAAGTGAGAATTGAAGAAAATAAGTGATGGGATGAGGGCTAAAGAAATACAAATTACAGCGCGATCAAATCGTCACATCAATTATTAATTTTTGAAGGTGTTATGGCTAATGTGGTGGACTTATAGTCTGCGTATGACATTAACCAAACCATTAAATTAATGTCCGTCGCGCACATTGATAACGACGGATGAAATCCGTACATTGTGTCTAAAATCTGGGTGAGAGGATTACTTTATTATATACAATTGTATCGAGTAACTTCTAATCTAGGGCAAGATTCCAGCTAAAGATTGGCGCAAGGATTGTAAGTCGAACAGGTCTCCGTCGCTGCATGAACGCATATATATGTATACATGTGCAAAACGTGGATCGCGTAGCACAAAATGTATGTACTGCTACCAGGGATTTGTTATAACATCTCCCTAGGAAGGTGTTATAATATCTCCCTGCTACTACTAGTCATAAACTTTTTACGAGTAACACGCATGCGCGAGGGTTTGTATACGCCTATATATGATAATTACCCCTAACCCTCCTAGGAAAAAATTACGCGACCCGGAACTGTACAACACACAAACACACACGGAAAATACAAAACGAGTTGTTTCTTCGGCAGCGATTTCAGACGTTCCTTGGAAGCCATTCGTTATGGCGTTGTTACCAAGATACCTCTTTTTCTTTGCCTTGCAAGTTTTTGCGGTTTACGGTCGGTGAGTTTGATTTCGATCTTTTATTTCTATTTTGCATTTGCTCAATGCTTTGTGGGTATTGCAATTAACGTTAGGTACCTAACATCTGTTTTCATAAGAAATACAATGAAATAGAACCGGAATAAAACGTAGGCTACATCTGTAATCTTTGAAATCAGGCGCGTAGCCAGGAATTTGTCAGGGAGGGGCGAAAATGTATGGCAAACTATCCGAGCCGTAGATTCTGTATTGAAATTATCTAAGCGTACCGCCACTATGGTTGACGCGAAGCGTACAATACAATTTTGGCTGAAAATGCCTCCCAGATCGCTGGAAATGGCACTTCCCAGGCCTTGTAAGTTGCATCTTAGCTTTTTTTCTTTTGAAATTACTAGCGATATCATAAAAACATTAATTTTTTTTACAAATATGCTCAAGGGGGGGGGCTGCCCCTTCGCCCCTCCCCCTTGGCTACGCGCCTGTTGGAAATACTTCTAATAACACATATACTCACTAATATATTAAGAATAGGCTTTCATTACTGTATTTTAACCAAAACTGTTACCTCATCATCAACAATGAGCAAAAGTATGAAAAGGTATAAAATATATACTTCATTTAACAAAACGGAAACAAAAGCTTGAGAATTCAAGCTTTCATGTAGCATGTTTACTTCCAATTCCATGATTGTTAGTTATTTATAAATATTGTGTAGCAAAACTTGTCTAACGTCCTTCCGACTGATCAGCTTACACGGACATTTTCCTTAGTGAAATAAAATATAAAGAGATTGCATTTCATGCGCACGTTCCACAGTTCTCTCTATCTCCACCTCTCTCCACCCACCTCTCTCTCTCTCTCTCTCTCTCGCTGAGTAGCAATATGAACCGTTAACTATTAGACAAGGGTAGCGTAGCCAGGGGGCACGGGGGGAGGGGAGTAGGACGTTTTCCAGATTTGCGGGGGGGGGGCTCCAAATTGCCCCTTTCCATAAGAAAAGACGTGCCCTTTTGGAAAGAAGTACCCTGTCCCCTTTTTTTGTAGTAAAGATTTTCCTTTTGGTTTATATAAATATTGCCTTTTGTTGAATATATAAAATTGTAATCAGTGCCCCGTAGTGGAAAAAATGAAGAAAAAGTTTAACGAGAGGCACATATCGTGCTTCTGTTGAGAATCATTGCAATTACTGAAATTTGTGACGTTTTGTCGGAATGTTTGAGCATCGGCGAGGAACCTTCTCAAACCTGGGGTTGGGCGGATTTTTTGTTCAGAGGCGATGAAAGCAGTAAATGACATTTGCCAACCGAAGCATCGAATGCGTGAATTTCCCGTGGGGTTGGGGGATCCAGAAGTTCGACTAAGGAAGGTCGTCATTCCACTGTAGGCCTAATCGAGCCCCGTGTTAGCAAAGACATTGTGTTTTAAACACAGACTATCTATATTGATACAATGATAAGGGTAAGAAGACAAGCAATGTATACACACAGAATGGTAGCTTCATGAACTTCAACAACAAAAAAACTACCGGGAGGCTGCTTCAGGCCTGGCAAACCACCCTCCCTGGAGGAGAACTAAGAAAGAGAAAGAAAAAAATCCTTCCCAGTGGCTGGGCTATTCCCCGGAAGAGAACTATTCTTCCGGTGTTTTCCAAAGTTAAGCTTACTGTCCAGAGTAATTCACAGGAAAACAGCTTTTTTACTGGAGGTAATATTAAGACTAATTTTATAGTCCTCAGTCAAGTCATTAGAGTAAGGATACTTAAAGATCACAATCTTAGATTTATCTGGGTTTATTTTAACTACACCAGGTGCTGATACAGTCAGTATTTTTTATTCGAACTAATAATGAATAAAGAAATTCTCGTATTACTGATCCAAATAGTGAGGTACAGTCGGCGAATTGACTGCAATGTGCAGAATTAAGCTTATTGTATAAGGGAGGTCATTTGCATAAATAGAGGTTCGAAACCAGGAAGGAAGGTCTTCATTCCACTGTAGACTTTTGCCTATCTATCTGTTTGTCCTGTCTGTTGGTATGTCTATCTATCTATCTATCTATCTATCTATCTATCTATCTATCTATCTATCTATCTATCTATCTATCTATCTATCTATCTATCTATCTATCTATCTATCTATCTATCTATCTATCTATCTATCTATCTATCTATCTATCTATCTATCTATCTATCTATCTATCTATCTATCTATCTATCTATCTATCTATCTATCTATCTATCTATCTATCTATCTATCTATCTATCTATCTATCTATCTATCTATCTATCTATCTATCTATCTATCTATCTATCTATCTATCTATCTATCTATCTATCTATCTATCTATCTATCTATCTATCTATCTATCTATCTATCTATCTATCTATCTATCTATCTATCTATCTATCTATCTATCTATCTATCTATCTATCTATCTATCTATCTATCTATCTATCTATCTATCTATCTATCTATCTATCTATCTATCTATCTATCTATCTATCTATCTATCTATCTATCTATCTATCTATCTATCTATCTATCTATCTATCTATCTATCTATCTATCTATCTATCTATCTATCTATCTATCTATCTATCTATCTATCTATCTATCTATCTATCTATCTATCTATCTATCTATCTATCTATCTATCTATCTATCTATCTATCTATCTATCTATCTATCTATCTATCTATCTATCTATCTATCTATCTATCTATCTATCTATCTATCTATCTATCTATCTATCTATCTATCTATCTATCTATCTATCTATCTATCTATCTATCTATCTATCTATCTATCTATCTATCTATCTATCTATCTATCTATCTATCTATCTATCTATCTATCTATCTATCTATCTATCTATCTATCTATCTATCTATCTATCTATCTATCTATCTATCTATCTATCTATCTATCTATCTATCTATAGAAACTTCTACGTGTTCTCAAGGTAAACTAAAATAGACATTGATAGAATACAAGTAATGTCACAATAATTGCTGTCTCGATATCAGATTTTAAATTTGACCAGAAACCACTAAATTCTGCGTTGTTTACACCTTAGGCCTATTCCAACAAAATCGCATTAGAGTACTTTTCTGAGTAAAGCTATTACATTGTGCTGTGGGCTATCAAGAAGGTCGTTAGAAAATTGACCTCTTGGGAAATATCGACAGTGTTGTTTGTAAGTTGTCATGTTGTGTGATACCGAAATCTCTACTAGTTTTCACCTCAAATTCAGCTGAGTGATGAATGGGAATGATTAAATTCCAAAAATTCGGCGATTTTGTATGAAAACGGTCCAAGTGGTAGTTTTTCCGTATCAAAAGTTCCGTTTAGAAAACGCAGAAAGTGTCATTGCATGTGAAACAAATAAACATCGGCTTGGGGTTCGCGAGATGCGTTCATCTAGGTAGTACGTTTTATTGCAGAACACACCACAGATGTGGGCAGAAACTAAACATATCGTCACACATAGAACTCTTGGAATTACATGTTCCTTTACAATACATATTTTTGTATATTCCATGATGCAGCAATATATAGGTAGCCGAGGTCAATTTAACAGGTAAATCCTGTCCGATCTTGTGGTCAGGTGGTTAAGGCATATATATATATATATATATAGTATATATAGCAGCACGAAAGTTTCATTAAAATAATCCTTCAGCTGTTTAACTTTCTAACTTTAAAGTACTTGCTGTTAAATTGTTCCAGTGACGTGCACAAGGGGATGGTGGAATGTTCCCCACCTTCAGTACGTGGAAAAACGTTTTTTTCGTTGTTGTTTTCAGTTTCTTCTTCAAAATTCAAAAGTATATTTATTAGCACAACCTTGCGTTTTGATCTAATTTTGTACCTATTGTCTAATATGCCTCAGAAAACGTCATTTTGATCTATAAGGGAAGACCCACAGCCCTTCCCACCTGAGAGTCGCATTCAAGATTCTATAGCCACACACCACTTTCTCTATTTATATTTTATCCACCAACAACACATTCAATCCCCCTACCTGCTATCCGTCGTGGGGTGGGGTTGGGTGAACTTACACCCCAATTCAAAATGTCAGGGTCTGAAGAAACTGCTACAAATGAGGGTAGTAGGAGAGAAAGAGAATAACGTCTACATGCCTCGGGAGTGGGGCGGCGGGGTTGGGGACTTTAAGCAGAGGGCGTTCGGTGTCAATTAGGGGCACCGGGAAGTTGGGGGGTCAACTAAGATGATATGTATTTTTCACAACGGAAACCTAAACAATTGAGTCCTATACTTTCTACACCACAGTGATATTTTGATAGCTACCGTTCCCAATCTTGTAAGAGCGGGAGATACCGAGACCGTACTGGTTACGATTCAGAAAGACAACATCGGTGTTGCCCGCAGTGTACCGGTAACCGTCAGCTTCAAGAATGCCGATAATTCTCTCATCGCTGAAGAAACCATCAACATCCAAGAAGGTACATATTGTCACTTTTTTATCGTCACTTTTTTTTCACACAAAATTGTCATCATTAAAGCAGCCTGTTGCTTTTGTTTGGATAAGCTTTCTTCAAAATATGTATTATTATGACGTAATATTTACACATAATTGGTCACTCTTCAGTCTATAAGAGTGTTATGCAGAGACAGGGGTGATACGATTGCGTACAAGTTTGTTCCAATGTCGTGTGCATTATCCTTGTGTAAGAGGGACGTGGCAGTGGGAAGGTTGCAGTGGTTATAGGTGGGATTGGGTGGCTGGGTGCGTGGGATGTGTGGCTGTGTCGCTGCGGTGGAGGCGTTTTCGTATTTCGTATTTCGACACCATTATGTATGGAGCTATATAGTAACATATGGTATGTATTGATGATCCACACCGCAGTTATAGTACATCCGTTTGAAAGCTTATAGCAATTGGCAGGAATATGCCTAAATTCCTATTTTCTTAAAGTTGTTCATGCATATGACATTGAGAAGTACATCCTCTATAGGTTAATATAAAGGCTTACATATGTCAAAATAAGTCGTATTGCATTAATAGTCTTTCTCTAAAACAATACCTGGTCCTTTCCGAACCTATTAGAAACGTATCTTATAGTCCATGATAGGTATTGCAACACATACATGTTTCTTAATTTCAATATGATTGTCTAAAATCGGCCAATTTTAAATCCTGTGTAGTGACCAACTGACCATCCTCTGATGGGAACCTGTCCCTTATGCACCAAACTGCATGAATCCACGGTTGTAACGTCCAGTTCTGCCCGCTTTCCAGTAAATAAAGGCCTATATTCAGTGTACCTGTAGGTATACTATTACATGACCTGTGTCCCAGTATCAGTAGGTCATATCTTTGGACCATTGCCAGATCCAAAGCTTCAGGTCCATTGTATTAGTGACCGGAAATGTACATTTGTTTAATGTAAGAAGTAAACGTATTGCCGTTTGATCTGCTTGGTTCTCGAGTTCTAAATGAATGTTATGAAGGGGCTCTTGTAACCCTAATCCCAAATAAAAATTATCAAGTTAAACTAGATAACTTATTGCAACCATTAGCATATTAGTCAGCAATTATTGTATACAATGTAGGTATATCTGTTGTGAAACTGTTTTAATAAATACCCCAGCGACAACCTATGTACAGTAATTCTCTAATTTTAGACTTCGTCAAAATGCAATGTTTTTATAAAACGATGTGATTGGCCACTATAAATTTGTCATAAGTAATAAAAGGAAGTTATTTTCTGTATGACTGATGTGATGACTTCGCTTACAAAGCCTCACATTAGCGTTGCCATATACATTCTAAAAAGTATACGAAATTTTAAAAATCACTTCTCCGAGATGAAACATGATTTATATGGTGTTGTTTTCAACATATTGCTACAATATATTTATGGCAAATTATTAACGCACCGTAATATCAGCCTCGTTATTGTAAAATGTCCACAAAAATAAAATAACTCAGAGGATATAGGGAGGAGAAACTAAACCCAATCCCCCTCCCAAAATGGATCCATCTCAAGGTTTCACAATATAAAGAAAGTTTCAGTCAGATCTGGTCAGTCAAGTACATTAAACAGATCCTTCAGTATGATATACTCTCACAAAAGAAGGTAGGACAAAGTGTACCCAATTATTTGAGTGCCAGACTCTGGCTGCTGGGAGTGGTTGATCAGGCGCGTAGCCAAGGGGGGGGGGGGTCGAAGGGACAGCCGCCCCCCCCCCTTGAGCATATTTTTTTTTAAATGTTTTCATGATATCGCTACAATTTTCAAAGAAGAAAATGCTAAGATGCAACTTACAAGGCCTGGGAAGTGCCATTTCCAGCGATCTGTGAGGCATTTTCGGCCAAAATTTTCTTATACGCTTCGCGCCAACCCATAGTGGCGTTACGCTTAGATAGTTTCAATGCCGAATCTACAGTTTCGCCCCTCCCTTGGCAAATTCCTCGCTAACCGCCAATGGTTGATATTAGCCTTGCCCCTGAATCCTCAATTTGACATTAAACAAGTAAACATTTTGAAACACTTGTAATTTCTACTTTCTTCGTTGTTTTTTGTTTCTTCGCTTTTTTGTTTCTTACGTTTTATCTTTACCATTGTGTAGTTTATATGGTCCTGCCCCCCCCCCAACCCCTCCCTATCGACCCCGATCATCTGCTTCTGTGTCACACTTCTGTCAAAAGCATCATTACTGGTGATCTTTTGAGGGGAAAGCATGTCCAAACAAAATATGTCCTTTCATGGTGAAGAATATTACACCCATACATATTGAATTATCACTATGCATTACATCAGTGAAATAACTAAAAATGTAAAATCAGCATCACAGCCTTTGCACTTGGCCGACCCAAATCTTTATGAATTTGTTTGCCTACAGTGCAGAGGTAAACCTCCAATGTGTGTCCAAATAACCACATGTCCGACAGATACCAATTATAACAGGTCATTTCAAGTATTACATATCATAACTCCTTGGTCGTTCTCCCATACAAATTAGAAAACGCATTCCACGGTCATTGTACTCTGCATGAGGTGAAACAATAACTTTCACTGTCTGAGCCCCCCCCCCCCCACCCCCCTCCTCCTTTTTCAAAGACGTCTTCAAAATTAAATCCAAAATTAAATATAAAAAATAGAGGGCGACTGGCATTAACTGTTGGCTGGGTTCATATCTTGGCCCCTTTAATGCTGAGATTGTGTTGACATATTTCCCTTACCGTTATCAGCATGGTTTATTATACATGTATGTTATTAAGGAGGATCGAAAAAACGTCATTGCAAGCCTTTGAGATATTATAACGCAAAATGTCACTTTAGTCTATTCTGCGCGAGCAGTTGCCGTTTAGCATGCTAAACTTACTCTCGTCTCTGTAAACTGAAAGGCTAAGCGGTAATGGTTTGGAAAATTTCCAAATGCCATGATACAATAGGCCACGTCGTCGGCTATATCATGCGACGGTGGGGAAGGATATATGCCAGTTAGAACTTCTGTCTATACTTGGGCTTCGGAAGTGAGGAACTTTTAATTTCTAAGTCAATGAGTAACTAATTGTATTGCGTAAAATTCGAAGATTATCATGAGATCCAAAATAACTACATTTAAACTGCATGCACATTATGCCGGATTTTTTGTTATCTCATGATGCAGGTGAAAATAGAGTGAACTCTGAAACAGCCCATGTGTACGTCAATCCAGAGAACATCCCAGACCTTGAAGCTGAAGAGGGAGATGCTCGTTATATAACCGTTACAGTGGCTTGTGACTTACTGAGATTTAGTCAAGACAAACGAGTTCTTTTAAGTCTAGAGGGCGGATATGTCTTCATACAGACAGACAAGCCTATCTACACACCGTCAAAGACAGGTAAGGGATTGAAAAAGCCAACAGCACTGTTGTATCCATGTGATGGATGTTCCTTTCGGGAAATTACGATCACGAAGAATGTCATATGATTACGAAGAGTATATGCATCTTTTAACCTACCTTTACAAAAAACTTTATGGGTGGCGCTCATGACAAGTATATTTAGTTGGACAACTCAACCTTCATAGCAAGTATATATATATATATATATATACTTATATATATATATAAGTATATATATATGTATGTATGTATGTATGTATATATATATATATATATATATATATATATATATATATACATATCATTATATAGATATATTGGAATTATCGGTCCCCTGGAACCTTCGTCAGCAATACTTGGCGGTCGAATGATTTTTTTAAATTTGTATTTATTTATTTATTTGTATTATTTTTTTCGAATGAAAAAAATAAAATTAACAAATAATCAATCGACCGCCAAGTATTGCTGATGACGGTCCCAGGGGACCGAAAATTCCAATACATTTTCTAAAACGTTACTCCATATTTGTCAATTACGAGTCATATCTTAATCCTCTGGTTTTCTCTATTCATATTTTCTTTTAGAGTAAACGTGGATTTTCGTTAACATATATATAGATAAAAATCTATATATATATATATATATATATATATATATATATATATATCTATATATATATATTATTTATATACTTCCTTTAATTATCTGTCCATTTGTCTATTTTGAACGTCCTTTTATCAGTTTGCCTTTGAAGAAGATCATGCTAGGGTCGAAACGTCAGCCCCTGTAACTATTTTTTCCTTATATATACTTTTATCGACAGTTAAGACACGTATAATCTCTCTCAACCAAAGGCTTTCACCTCTACAACAACAGGTTAGAGATTACTCCTGTTTTTATGTTTTAACTTTTAATAACACCTACTATTTTTGTTAATTGTACAGAGCTTACCTTGTTGATTATTATACAATGAGTTGAAAGATGGAATTTTCCGTTCAACTCGGCTGCGCCTCGTTGAATGGAACAAATTACATCTTTCAACGAATGAAATATTTGCACTATTGCACGAATGGAAACCATTCATTATTTGTTTTATAGAACATATTATATTAAGATGGGTAAGATGCACTCATTCAACAGATTGTTTTGAACAGACAGGTTTCTATGCTCTCTTACCATTGAAAAAAAGTGCTACCAAAAAAGTATAACCCATGGTTCTATTTCATAGAGTGGAATAGAGCGGATTTTGCATGCAATCAACGAGCAATTGACCAATCAAATGACCAGAATACAATTAGGTGTTGTATAATGTAAATTAGTCCATGTTCATTCACTACTAAAGCCCACGTCACTCTTATTTCAATGTTTGAATACTTTCAGGTCAACATATAGGCATATTTGAGAATGTCCAATGCCAATATCATAAATTTTGCGGTAAAAACTCAACACAAAACAAGACAGTGTAAGACTAAATGTTACCTATACAGCACCAAGTAATATAGTAAACAAAGACAATCACCGTAGTTTCATTAGACGCAAGTTACCCTTATTCATCGATCACAGACTTAACTGGTTCCTATACGTTAAAAATGGTGAGGTGGGGGGGGGGGGTGGCAAGGGTAAGTTGTTCAGAGTTTTACTGTCAAAAGAACAAATAAGTAAAAGTTAGAGGCACGTGACTTTTCGAACCCAGCAAGATCTACATATAACCAAAACGAGAGCAAACTAAGAATACATTAAGATTTACAGATGGACACACAGATATATCGGACAAATGATCAATGAAAAGAGCAAAAATAAAGAAGAGGGGAAAGATGAAAGGAACGAGTGATGAGAGGATTAAAACTATGCAGATAAACTCTGAGGAGTGTAATAATGGGAGGTCATTAGTAATGGAGGTAATTAGTATCGGAGGTAATTAGTAATGTAGGTAATTAGTAGTGGAGGTGGAAAGATTTAAGGGCATGTAGCAGGAAGGAAAATATGTGGATATGGATACGAAGGACGACTCGAGAATGTAGGGAGGGGAGGGAGGGAGGGAGGGAAAAGGGGGAGAAGAGGTCATTCCTTTCTTGGATGTGGAGACCATTTAGTTGAATAGTGCGAAGGCGTTGGATCCACAAGCGTTCTCTACTGAGGCGAACTGAATCGATTCGGTACTCTAGAAGTTCAATGCCTTGAAGGATCATGTCCGAAATGGTGTGGTTATATAGGTATACGTGATGTCAACCCAACGACATTTCAACATTCATCATTTCTATTGATTCGTAAAACTGTTGATGGACACTTTGTTTATACAGATTCAGCTTAACATCAGAACCCCGCAGGATATTGTTGTGGAAAGGAAGGATATTGCACCGGAAGCAGTGAGGCATGGCGTTTTCACTCATATTTTTCGGTTGCCGGAAGAACCGATGGTCGGTAATTGGAGTATTGTTGTTTATTACGGAAAAGAAGTGAGTGTCAATTTGTTATTTACGAAATTGAAAGTTGGTTAATTGTTGCTGGTTTCAATAGACCACTGTCACAACTTAAAGCTGTGATGTCATAATGTCAGATTACGATTATGAGAAAGATAAATATAGGCTATTAGAGAGTAAAACACCTTTTTTTAAGTTAGAATTTTCAAGGCTGCCGCAATTCCTATCATCAATCCTATGAAAGGAAGGTCAACAGTGCAAGTCATTGTTAAGTTCAAGTCTATAATGATATATGATCATATATATATATATATATATATATATATATATATTTATATAAAGTGCACATTAGGTGCCCATTGCATATTGAAAATTGCTACCTTAGAGGGACAGTAACGTTAGGGGATCATTTTCGTGTTCCCCTAATGTTTAAGGGTATATTCATTCTGTTATGAGGGCTTCGGTGTACAGGTAATTAGTACCCATTGATCGTGGATGCTGCCCTCTACACCCCTTTATTTTGATTGGACGATTATACATCTGAATGGATATTTATAGCTTGGCAAATTTTGTAGTAGTATATGTGACCTGTGCAAAATTTAGCTATTAGGGACCCATCAAGATATATCTCGTTTATTTTATCGTCCTATCGGTATATGTTTTACTATCGATGCTCTTTTAATGCTGGTAAAACTGACCAATGGAACTGTGACCTTGAAAGTCACAATTTCGATCCCTATCCCTTTCGGTGATACATATACTGATATCCATGTTCATATTGACGCAGTTTCTTTTGGTATACAAACCTTGTGACGTCATCACCGCGCAATGTCGCTAAGTGTAATGTAGAGCTCATATGGACGTGTGTACAGGTAAACGTGTTGTCCGTATGGCCGCAAGTTTTCACACTGTATGCAAGCAAGAACGGTAAACCTAACTTTTGTTCGCGAATCGGCGCGGTATCCATGTTGCACTATCAAAATGAGAGCCGTCGAGATTGACTTTGGAAGCCTAGGTAATACCGTAATACTTTCTTGCAATTGCTAGATATTAATTCCTTTACGAAATGCTTTATTGACTAGCCTAGAATTAGCAATAGTATAAAGTAGACCTCAGTTCCCTTTGCAGCTGGCTGATTACCAATCACAATTTGTGCAAAATGTGATCATATGTATTGTGTTTCTGTAACATTGAAAAAGGCTTAGGGAACATAGGCTGTGATGGGGGAGGGAAAGGATGTATGATTGATGAATTGCTGACCAATGTCATTGAATATGCTAGACATGGATCTTCCATCTAGCCAAATGGATTAAAGCCATATCCGTCAAGATAGTCACAAGTCTGCCCCCCAACCCCACTCACACAACCCCAACATGTTACTCCCTATGCACACTAGTGGTTCAACAATAGAGCCAAGAGTTTACTGAATAAAATCCGTGGCAAAAAAACCTTCACACCCATAAATACAGCCACCCACACCCCCACCCCCCCCCCCACCAACAAAAGAATGCCTCTTATAATGCAACTTGTACCCTAATTTAATGTCATGTGGTGACCACAGTATGCCTGAAGTATACTGGCTTTGTAAAAGACCAAGCTAATTAGGTTTTCCTCGGTAGAACTCTGAGCAAGCTATGTTTGAGGTTAAAGCTACACAGATAAGAGAGGTAGAAGTGTGCCATGAACACTACAAACAGACTGCTAAGACTAGAACTTCGTAAAAGACTAACTTTTGCTAATTATACATTGACAGCATTTTCTGATCAAGAATAGTGTTCGACCGATAACAGGTTAGATAATCGGCATCGGGCCGATTATCAGACAATCAGTAACCGGCATCGGCAAAATCCATTGCGCTACCGATTATTTGGAACCGATTATTAAGTTCCACATCAAGGATTGTATTTTACGCGCTTTTGATTCTCCACAACTACAACGGGAGAAGTTCGATTCAGCGCTATTCATAGCCGGGGAAGGTGCGCTAATCGGCCGTGAAGCGGTATCGCAAGTCCCTCACGCGAGTTTGTACTAATGCTGTTCGATATACTATCCAGTTTTAGCAGTTAACATCATACAGTATACTCGCGATAAGCTTAGAGGGACGACGTTCTTATTTTTTTTTTTCACTTCGCTTCTTGCATCTAACGAAACCTCCTGTTATCAGGTTTAATATTAACGATTGATATGAAAGATTAATTGTTTCGAGTAAATGTAAAACCAAATCAATATACTTTTAAACCACTTTGGCCATTTCACCGTAGGTGAAAACTGGAAAGTGAGAGTGACGTTACGCTTTGTTCATTGTGAGTTCTACGCACATTAGGCTAGTCTGGCTAGAGAACTGTTGAGCTTAATAACTGTTTAGTTTGAAAATACGCCCAATTTTCTACAAATGCCATAAAATTATGAAATCAAGGCGCCAAATACTCCTAAAATTCCCTAGAAATGTTTGGCGACAGTCCTCGGTAGTTCTACTGCGTTACCATTTGTGATTACTAATCACTGATTAGGCAAATATTCTTACGCATATTTTTGCGAAAAACCCGAAGCAACTTTTTTCCCCTGACCTAATGTACTATACCTGCTAAAATATCACCTTTGCAGTAATTAAACTTACCGACTAAAGCATGTCTGATTTCCAGCGAAAACGTCAATGGGACTTTAGTGTGTGGTTTTCCCACGTGTAGTAATGTCAATGGAGAAGCGCCATTGACTTACTGTGTATGATCGTTTAAACAACGTTCCATCGGAAGGTTTCCCTTGCATATGGCAAAACTTGAAGCAAACGTTCGGGATTGTGTTATCTTTTTCAATGAAATATTAAAATAAAACTGCTTATCCACTAAAGGTAATAGGCATCGGCCCGATTGTCACAGAAACTAATCGGTACTCGGTAAAGCTGATTATCATTTAATAGGTCGAACTCTAATCAAGAAATCTTTACCATAATTTGGGTTTTTGTCACACCGTAACATTGGAAAATAGTGTTGTTATAATCTAATAAAATGTGTATACTGACAATTGAAAGTTCTACATTAGCTGGTTATATTTTGAGCAAATTTATTGCTTAAAATTGCCGATAATGCAGTCAACTTTTTTATATAAGATTCTTTCCTATGACATGCAATGAATGAATGACACACACACACTTAAACCGTAAACCGATCGGAGAGTTGTATAAATGCACACATTATGTGAACATATGTACTGTACTCTTAACTGTGAATAGGGGGACATATGCAAGTGTCCCTCTATCATACTATAAATTGTTTGAAGTACGTAAAGAAGACACAGTTACTATCGCTTTTCTGATATATCTGTCAATGAGTTGCATAAAAGATGCGATCCAAGTTCCATGCACTGCTATCAATCCCTCCAGTCTGCGGTGAATTTATCCTTAACGACGCATTTGCATTAAGACTTATATGTGGCTTTAAATGGAAAGTCCATCCAAGGTGGGTTTTTTGACGGTGTCCTGGTACTGTACACTTTAGGGTTATATATATATATATATATATATATATATATATATATATATATATATATATATATATATATATATATATATATATATATATATATATATATACATATATATATATATATATATATATATATATATATATATATATATATATATATATATATATATATATATAAATATAACATTACTTATTCCTATTTCATTAATCCATACCTAATTTGTTTAGATGAAATCAAACAGGACAGTTCAATTTGAGGTGAAAGAATATGGTAAGTACCAAACTTCTTATTACGGCAGGTTGTGCATGGGGTTCAGTGGGTAAGGTTACTTGAATATAGTGGTTGTTAGAGTGATGTTGACTATTGATCATTATATGTAATGGAAAAAGTTAAAGGACTATATTCTGGTGGCTGAAAATGATTGCAAGGCAAAATGACTTAAAACGCATAGGTAAATAACCTAATCGCATTTTGTACGGAGCTTTTACAGTGCATGTATTTAATTATTAACGCGTGTATGTTTCAACAGAAGTGCAAATGATGCCGTGATACTTATAGGCAATTGAGCTGATTTTTTATATTTTTTATTATGATGTTTAAATCAAATAATATTCCTACAACAATGTAGCAATTTTATGAAGTTCTAAATATGGCAAACACTGACAACTAAGCAAACTTATCACTTCAAGGATAAATCAACGACGAGATTATAATAGTCAAGTAAAGCTTTTGGCGAACTAAATTCTGTCGAGGTTACACGGGAGGGATAAGCCAATGGTAACATGTTAAATTTGAAAGGATTTACTAGTGGCTGTATTTTATTGCTTAGCATTTCGTATCGCGAAGATATGAGGTTTTCCATTTTTTTTTTAGATTTGTAAATGCATCTGGCAACAGTAGGATGATAGATGATGTCATCACTTGCACCACAGTTGGAATGTCTTTGTTTTAATTTTAGATGAGGGTTACATTGTCTGCCACTAGAATATCCTCTCAAAATGAACATCAATCCTCAAAATGGATAAGATGTCGAGAAAAAGGTAGACGTGATATTTGCTATGCTGTGACAGTCTATAACATAGACAGTTACTATACTTGGACAGTGATGGGATGTTGAATACATTACCTACCGTTACTCATGTTTCTTTTCATGTTACAGTGCTTCCCACGTTTTCCGTGGAAATTCATCCTCCGAACTATATTCTGCAAACGACTAGGTTTCTCGATATTCTAGTGAATGGCAGGTATGGTATACATATACATAAAACTAACCTATATGCATAAACTAAACAGTATATGCACCACACTACCTGCCATGGAGATGTCCGATATATATGTAATCATTACAGTATCAAACCAATGGAAAGCTATCACCTTAAAAATCACTACACCGGGCGAGAAAGCTGGGGGAGGGGTGGGGGTGGGCAGTGGGGATGGTAGGAATAACACATAGCTGATATAGTATGTAAACGGTATATATGGCTCATCATGTACCCAAGTTGTAAGACGGTCGAATGGTTGTTGGAGGTGGGCAGGACTGAATTTGTCATACGTAAACACTAATAGGCCTACCAAATAACCTCGCTTGTGGATTCATCTGTGATATTGCTCGAAAGTTTGTAACAAAGGTGTATTTACAATGTGCTTTAGAATTGAAAGAGAATCTTCCATCCCACAGATACGTATATAACAAACCAGTTGACGGGCACAGCGTCCTAAAGATAGGATTGATTGATCCAGATGGTGAAATAGAAATTAAAGAAACGGATGTCCAGCAGGTAAGTTTATCATACACACATGTACATCTGTTACTTAATATAGCTTTACGTTTCATTATTTTCCACGGACGTTTAATTCTCTAACAATAGCGATGCAATTTAATCAAAGAGAGTATATATAATGTATAAATACTTATACGTGGGAAATCCATTCTCATTGTGGTACCGAACTGATTAGTTCTTTGTTCCTGGTCACAAGTCATGAAGCAGACGTTACGTCACAGTTGATTAAATCATTCTGTCACTCATAATGTTGCATGAGAAAATAATTTTAATGTAACTTCTATTTGCCTTTAGTTGGTGGATGGTGTAGCACATCACAACCGAGATATCAACATATTGGGAGACAACTGGTTTGATGAATATATAGGCTGTAGCTTGTACCTGGAGACCACCGTATATGAAGAAGCCACTGGTCATTTTGAGAATGCCTCTGATACATCAGTTAAGATTGTCAACAGCCCCTACATCTTCAGTCGGGAGAGGACTGTGCAGTATTTCAAGAAGGGTTTGCCATTTCAAGTGAAGGTACAAAAATGACTTAGT
This sequence comes from Apostichopus japonicus, assembly GCF_037975245.1. Lineage (NCBI taxonomy): Eukaryota > Metazoa > Echinodermata > Holothuroidea > Aspidochirotida > Stichopodidae > Apostichopus > Apostichopus japonicus. The sequence continues at coordinate 11,807,024 of NC_092574.1, read as the reverse complement.
GTGGATGACCTTATAATGAGTTCTAAGCAACTTTCATTATAAGATTACCATAGAGAGAGAGAGGATGGGGGAGGGGGGGAGACTGTTAAGAAACTGCTTGTTTTCTGTATCTTAAAAATTAAAATTTAATTTGTGACCTTACGTCAGTCTTAGGAGAATAAAAGAAACCCCGGTAATGTATACAGTATGATTGACATTAATTTATCAACATTATAATTTTACTTATGTATAATCAACTTTTTTCTTAAGTTCCATACCGCTCAAAATTATGTTGCGTTTGTGTAATGTTTACTTCTTGTTCCATAGACTGAGTTAACGTATACAAATTAAAATTTAATTTGTGACCTTACGCCAGTCTTAGGAGAATAAAAGAAACCCCGGTAATGTACAGTATGATTGACATTAATTTATCGACATTATAATTTTACTTATGTTAATCAACTTTTTTCGTAAGTTCCAAACCGCTTAAAATTCTGTTGTGTTTGTGTAGTTGTCACAGTTACTTCTTGTTCCATAGACTGAGTTAACGTATACAAATGGACTGCCAGCACCACTGGTACCTGTAAGAGTGGTCGCAACTGGCAAATTATCCGGCAACACGCTTGTAAGTCTACGAGATGAACATCATAATATTAATGACGAAGAGAGAGAGATCACAGACAACACGGATCGCCAAGGAGAGGTTAACTTCAACCTTTACGTGCCAACCAATTGCGAAGAAATCACCGTTAATGTAAGCAATATTGAAGTGGGCTTTTGTTAATTACAATCGTGTTAGGCCACAAAAGGACTTATAAAATTCTACGTCATTATGACGAAATGTTTTTTGTATTAACATCATAACAGTTAGGATCACATACGATTTTACCGCATTTTCTCGTCCGCGGTTGGGCGTTGAATATATAGAAGTGCTGAATTATTACTATACGTTAGTCATGCACCGTAATACACCCATGGACTACCAGCAATAAATGTACTATTCTATGAGGTAACTAAGAGTGCACCGGAACACATCACTGTACGTAATCCACCCATGGACAACCAGCAATGAATGTACTATTCTATGAGGTAACTAAGAGTGCACCGAAATGCAACACACTTTACGTAATCCACTCATGGACTACCAGCAATGAATGTATTCTTATATGAGGTAACTAAGAGTGCACCGCAACACACTATACGTAATCCACTCATGGACTACCAGCAATGAATGTATTCTTATATGAGGTAACTAAGAGTGCACGGCAACACACTATACGTAATCCACTCATGGACTACCAGCAATGAACGTATTCTTATATGAGGTAACTAAGAGTGCACCGCAATATACGTAATCGACCCATGGACTACCAGCAATGAATGTACTATTCTATAAGGTAACTCAGAGTGCACCGAAATGCAACACACTATACGTAATCCACCCATGGACTACCATGTGTACTATTCTATAAGGTAACTCAGAGTGCACCGCAACACACTATACGTAATCCACTCATGGACTACCAGCAATGAATGTACTATTCTATGAGGTAACTAAGAGTACACTGAAATGCAACACACTATACGTAATCCATGGATAATGAACTATGTTCTAGTAGTATGTGATATAGCTCATAATTATGCAAAATATAACTCACTGAGGATAATTAATTGTGTTCTAGTATCAGGTATAACTCAAAGTAGAATAAAATACACCTCACTGTTGAATGAATGTTTTCTTAGATGCAGTAACTCAGAGTGCACCGAAATGCACATCACTACGAATAATGAAGTGATTTCTATAGTAGCGAGGTATAACACAGAGTACAACGAATACACCTCACTGTTGAATGAATGTTTTCTTAGATGCAGTAACTCAGAGTGCACCGAAATGCACATCACTGCGAATAATGAAGTGATTTCTATAGTAGTGAGGTATAACTCAGAGTACAACGAATACACCTCACTGCGAGCAATGAATGTTTTCAGGTACCCATGCATGAAGTGGCACAGAGAGCAATGTTTTATTTTTCTCTCATCAGCTCGTCACATTTGATCAAGACTTAATAGTACCAGGAGCAGAAGAAATGAACAGCAACGCCGAATTGACCTTTGTACTTAGACCTTATGAAAGCCCAGGGGATGGCAGAGAGTATCTCGTCATACGAACGCCGGATCTAGAAGTTATCAGAGTATGTTTTTTTTTTAATACAAAATCTGCACTGCCATGAACCCACGCAGAAAATGTATTAATGTCGCAATTATTCAATGTGTAAACCAGTCTGTATATGCTTGAGCATGGAGTCTTGTCTTCACGTGAGTGACAATGGTCAGCGCACAACTAAACGGTGACGTATTTATTCTTTATTTGGATATATTTTCATTTTCTGATACTTACATGTATATTTATAATATCTTTGTTCCTTGGCACATGATCATATAACTGGTGTAAAAGGTATATCATATGACTATAACAATATGTAACGTAGTCGTATCCTTGACAACATGGACAAAACAATTTCTGAGGCTTCAAAACATCCGTCCATGCACTAAGAACGTACTTGCATAAAATAATTGGATATTGATTTATAACGTAAGGTCGTAGCTCATCTCGTGTCTGGTAATAACAGAAATGTCATAAACCTGAGACGTATTTCATTGTCGGAATGAGTTATTTTCATATTCTTTGTTAAATGATGTTTTGTTTACTGACCTGCAGTGATTAACTATGAAATATTTCATATTCTTTTAGTATGGAGATACTTTCAACCTGGACCTTTTTTTGGAACGACAAGGAAATGATATTTTAATCCATGTTTACGTAAGTGCTATAACTAAATCATATATATATATATATATATATACATATATATATAAATATATATATATATATATATATATATATAATCCCGACATTCCTAACAATATATTCAACATAAATTGGCCTAGCCTATGCCAAATTCATACAGACTAATAATACAACAGTTACGCATGCGAGAGACATTACTTACGGCTCTTAATCGGTCCCTTGTAAAATCTCTTTGAAACAAACTAATAACATTTACTAGGTACGTAATATATTTCGCAAACAAAAAAATAATGTAACTTGTTAGAAAAACTAATACTTGTGTATGTGCTTAAAAAGCTTCACAAGTGCCAGCATTTGGCATCTGCAGCACCTTCAAAAATCGAAAAAGAAGGACACCCCTCCCCCGTGTAGTTTTAAACGCCAACTAAATATTTCGAGCTTCCTTAAATTGTTATGTCGGACGTGAAAGTATTTTATTTATGGCTGTTTCACTTCCATTAATGATCAATATTTTGTATCTCATTCGAGATTCAGGCTTTTCTCATTTAGTTGTTTAACTGTAATATATAGGTTTAGGATATGACTGAAACTTGTTGACATGTTTTTAAGATAAACACTTAATTTAGCAGATATATACCATCATAATCTTCCTTTTTTTGTGTGACAGGTAATTGCGAGAGGTAAGATTATCCATGATGGAAGCAAGCAGGTTGGAAATATTGACGGATACCAAATCACTGTCACACCGGAAATGATACCGAGCGCCCGAATCGTCGCTTACTTTATTGGGATAAACAACCATATCATAGCAGATTCTGTGAGAATTGAAGTCCGAAGAGAATGTCATAATCAAGTAAGTTATACTTAAACGGATATCCGCTGCATATCTACGTAAAAGAAACACATTCTAAAATGATGCTTGAAAATCCAACTTTAATAAACATCAGAGATACACATTACATTACACAATAATTTATATCTCATTAATAATCATGAGTGGATGCGGCTTAATGGAAAGTCGTCGAAATAAGCTTGTACAAGGTATATCAACAGACACAAGTTGAATCAATGTCATACTTGGGGGAGAGATACCCTATGATGCTTGACTTGTAGCGACAATACATCGTGAATGACATGTGATTTCTACATTCATTTCTACATGTGTTTCTCATACATTTCTAGGTGGTTAGTCTATGTAATAACATACATGTCTAATCGCCACTAAGCTTGCTGAAATGTATGAACTGGGTGTTTGGATTCTGGGGCTTATGAATATACATATATAATTTAATCATAGCACGAAAACCGACGTATGACAATTTAATTCGACATATGTCGATTTTTTTATCAAATCCATGGTGTCTGAGCGAGGAGTATGGGTGATTGGAAATGCGAGACTCATGGACATGACCAACAGAGATGCTTCGTGCCAACATACCGCCCACCCCCCCCCCCCACCGCTACTACCCAGTTGTTGAACGGCTTAGCGACGTCCATGCAGGCTAGAATATAACATCACATTAGTTTCTTTGTGATGTTATCAGAACAGATATGTATAATGTTAAGATTACTGATACCAATATTCTGATGCATAAATATTTCACAACATTTTTCTCAATACAGCTCACCGTAGGACTTGTGGATATTGACAGAAGATCTTTTGGAGAAGCCGCGGAACCGAATAATCCAGTCCATTTTCGGATAACTGCTGAACCTGGTACCGATGTATCATTGATCGCCGTAGATAAAGCAGTCCTCCTTTTGAGAGATTTTCACAGGCTAACTAGTAAAAAGGTAACGATTGTTAGAAGACTATGTGGCAATTAGGTAACTAAAGGTTATACTTTACATAGTCTGATACATAATACAAAACTCTATACGTTATTTAGAGGTTGGTTATGTATGAAATAAAGACCGTTTTATCTCGTTAAGCCTGACAACCGATCTTCCGGTCACTTAACCATGTGGTGATCCCCCCACTCGCTTCTCAAAAAAAAAAACACATTTTTCATGTGAACCGTTGGTCTGGTTACTGAGAGGGCCAAAATATGCTGCAATTATCAACCATTTACAAAATATCATTGCTTGTATAGGAAGCAAACAGAAGGTTAAGGGAAACTATGATATAATTACAGTCAAGATTTACCCCAAAATGCTTTATTTTTTTCATTTAGATGTTTTCAACAATGGACGCACAAGACACTGGATGCGGTCCAGGTGGTGGAATGACCTCCGAACACATTTTCAAGGTATTGGAAGAAAAATTGACTTATTATAAACGAAAAAAGGCAATTTCGTTAGTAAACTGATTCCTAAACCACACACGGCAGGATTCCAAACGCATTGTTGACTTGTCCGTCCCAGTTCGGAGGTTTAATATTGAACTAACTATGAACACGCATTTCAAATGTTTGCTACGAATATACTACCTGTATTATTTGTTATTACAGAATGCTGGTGTAACAGTAATGGCCAGTGCCGGACCACTCAACGTCGGTGATCGAGAAGGTCTGAGAACCTTTTTTAACTTGAAACTTCACTGCATGCATGTCTAAAATCACTATCGTTAATATCTGAAATGAACCATTATGTCAACATTAACAATAATAAGGATCATGATGATGATGATGATGATAATATATATATATATATATATATATATATATATATATATATATATATATACATACATACAGGGATGTGCCCATGCTGGGCGACCCCGCCCAGCACTAAAAATTACCGCCCAGCACTGTCCTAAATATCGTGAATCCCGCCCAGCATCTAAAATCCCGACATTCCTAACAATATATTCAACATAAATTGGGCCTAGTGTATGCCAAAATCATACAGTAATGCATCAATTACGCATGCGAGAAACATTACTTACGGCTCTCAATCGGTCCCTTGTAAAATCTCTTTGAAACAAACTAATAACTTTTACCAGGTACGTAATATATTTCGCCCAAAAAAAATGTAAATATGTAAATTGTTAACAAAACTTGTACTTGTGTATGTGCATAAAAAGTTACACAAGTGCCAGCATTTGGCATCTGAGCACCTTCAAAAATTTTAGACCCTTCGCCGTGATCAGTATACCCGGCACTCAGGAAATCCTGGGCACATCCCTGCATATATATATATATTTATATATATACTTCGAGTTGTTTGGAATAGTGTTTGATCTCCTCCAATGGGATTCAATCCCAGGCTTATATGCGGACACCTTATAAATCGAGGCTATTGACACTTTGTCCTGCCAGTAAGGAAGGCTATAATTCCACTGTATGCTTTTGCTATCTGTATCCAACAATGCTAGTTCTGTTGTGGTGACATATTCTTTAGAAATCAATCATGATGCTTACCAACCTGAAATCATTTGTGAAAGCTGCAGCCTCATCTCGAAAGAGATGCTTTGAACAGAACTATCTCAAATGAAATGGAAATAATCGAACAAGGCAAACGAATATATAGACCTATATATTTGAAACGGTAATGGGTCGCAAAACATAGAACAATGAAAAAACTTCCAGCCTCCATCGGGATTCGAACCTGGGCCTCCTGCATTATATGCAAACACACTAATCAACCATAGGCTATGAACACTTTGTCAGTTCAGAGGATCGAAACCAGTAAAAAATATTTACAACTATAAAACTTAATTTGATCTTGATAGGTACTCACTGTGTAGCTGATGCCAACAGCCGTAGAAGACGGTCCCTTGAAGAATTACGTGAGTTTATTGAATTTGTATCTTTGTATCTTTGTGTATATGTCACTTGAAAATCACGTTACTAATCTCTGTCGTTCTGCAAATTGGCAACTTAGGAAAATCAGTTTGATGAGGAATCACCTCAATAATAAGACTTCCGAGATACTGGTCCATGCGTTTGTGACATCAAAGCTTGATTTTCTTAATTCACTTTTATTTGGCCTTCCTGATTCGACCATCAAGAAACTCCAAAAGATCCAAAACACCGCTGCCCGTATTGTGAAAAGGAAAGGAAGAAAGTGCCGCACCACCCCACTTCTGAAGGAACTTCATTGGCTCCCTATCAGCTACAGAATCCAGTATAAAATACTTCTTCTCACCTTCTGTGCTCATCATCTTGAACGGCCTGTGTACCTGTCACAACTTCTCTTGCCATATACTCCAACTCGCACACTTCGTTCCTCCAACAAACTGTTTTTAACTGTTCCAAAACCACGATTGAAGAACTATGGTTACAGAAGCTTCCAATACTCTGGGTCTTATCTCTGGAACAAGTTACCAGATCACATTCGAACATGCTATAAACTTTCTACTTTCAAAAGTCTACTTAAGACCCATTTTTTCACTTGTTCTTTTGTAAATTAATTTACTTTCTTTGTAAAGCGCTTTGAGCAGTAACTTTTGTTTACTGATTTGGCTCTATATAAGTCTCATTTATTATTATTATTATTATTATACACACTTTCACTTATAATCTGCCACTACATGAAGAAGCGAGCCCACAGTCGTCCGCGCGCAAGTAATTCCTCAGTAGGTTGAGTGACATCGACTGGACTGGCGAGTGTGTGTACGGGGTGGGGAGGGGTTAGTACATCACATGGATCTCAGAACCATATGTAGGGGTGCCGGCGTCTATATACAAGCCTCTTCTAAACAGTATTGCCTAACTGTGTCGTTTACCACAGAGCATCGACCAGTCCCTCAGAGCACAAGGTATATAACAACTCTTGGCATCTAAGTACTGTCTAGAAATTAATATGATCAGTTTCTATAATCTTCTGGCTTGTCTCTATACTGCAGATGTATGACAGTTTGAAGTGTCTTGGTGAATGGTAGAGTTGCTTACAAAGTGAGGCGTCTTAAACAATTTCGAAACAAAGAGAAACTAAACCCCACCCCACACTACCAAACAAGAGCTAAGTTTACACTGGCAACACACAGTGATTATGAAGTAGACAGGTGTAACTTCATTCACTAGAGATTATACAGAGCATGAAATAACTTAGATTACTTTAAACATTTAGAGGAAGACTAAAGCAAACATTATTTGCTGGATTCCTTGTAATGGAATCTCGGAAGGGAAAAGCACGGTCAACTAACACCTTTCTCTCGCCGAATACTTAAGATAACCTAGGAGTAACTTATGACGCTCATCAAACAAGGCCTTACATTATCTTGTGCTAAAGCCCACTAAAGACTACAAATGGACCAGTGTGCTCCTCTTCAGCAGAGCAGTCAGTAAGGCTTTTAGACATGGAGTCACTGAATCATGCAAACATGACTACATGTTTTGAACAACAACGAAGGGATAAGGGTATAATGTAAAAGAGTAAACGGGCGGGGTGTTGGATATGTCATACAGGGGGACAAACATACAGCACTCACTATTGAGAAATGAAAGTGGTTCTAAGCTACACTTTAAATAAACACGAAGTCAAGATGCGTAGTCTCTAATCCTGTGAAAATAATAACCTCTAGATATTCTTTGCTCTGGTTGAATTTCATCCAAACATACAGTTGAAGAATTTGACAACGACGAAAGAAAGATATTTGCCTGCTCAAGAGGACATCGACGCCTTGGAAGTGGCTCATGTAATGAGACGTCGGAAAGATTCCAGCGACTTGCTAGGAAAAGATTTCCTGAGATGACAGAAGATGTCGGCGATGAGTTAACTAGAATTTTTATCGCCTGCTGTAAGAAGGCTGAGAGTGACGAATCCCGTGAGCGAAATATTGGTTTCGATTTTGCAGCTTTTGCTGATATTGATCCGTTCGATGATGGGTCAGTTCGATTCGATTTTCCAGAGTCATGGGCCTTTGACTTGGTTCACGTTGACTCGTAAGTCTGAATCTACTTCGTGTAGCATTATTGAGTATTAAATTTGGATGGTTTACATGAGAAAATTAGAAATATGCGATGCTGGATAAGCTTGAATGATTTCTATCTGTTTATCCATAGTGTAACTCTACGTTAATATGTATGGTTAGCCAAATTACAGGTCATGTTATATTTGACATTAGTCAATCGAAAATATTTCATATGTCCTGCCAATCTGAAACAGGAACCGTTTATTCCCGTTTTCTCTTTTTGTTGTTTCTTTATAAGAGAGAAATTTCCTTACACAAAAGCGATGATAACGTGCATATACAATCCTTTCCCCAACAGTAACGCACCAGTTTATCAGCGGTACACCCTACCTGGAAGTATAACTACATGGTCCATACAAGCGTTTGGTCTTCATGAGAATTTCCCAATGTGCGTCATTGAACCAACAGAGCTGGTGGTACGGTCTGATCTTTTCATTCAATTGCTACTACCGTATTCTGTGAAAAGGAATGAACACGTGGAAATCCAAGCAGTCGTGTTTAACTATGGCAGAGAAGATGTGAAGGTAAGATCTTGTAGTTCTAACTACAGACTCATGACAGGTATTTCAATCTCAAATTATTGGATATAAAAACATTCAATCAGAAATTTACATTTAGACTGTTGAATCTCGGAGTTCCTGGCAAATGCGTAACGATGAGCATGAGAGTCCCGGCTCCTGGCCCAAAGGGGCCCCTTATCAGGAGGTCCAAGCAAGGGCGGCTGCACAAATGTTCACAAGGGGGAGGGGGGTCAGTAGGTCATGGTGCTACACACTACTTGATACTATCTAAGTATCATTTTTTTCCTGCCGGGGGGGGTGTGGGGGACAAGTGCCCACTATAAAAAATATACTGTATGGAGTATAAGGGAGACTACTGTACAAATACAGTAATCAAACCTAAGCATATGCCTAATTTCGGCTGAAAATTTGTCTCCGTCTAAGTCAAATTACCTGTGCTTTTTTACTGACCAGATACACCGAAGGCATCTTTATTCTTACCTTTCATTATTATATTTATATGAAAGCCCTGCCTTTTTTCAAATGAACATAGTTTAAAGTCTGTGGGGTGTTAGGTTATTGTTTTAGAATTTTTAAAAATCAAATGTCCCGATGTTGTACTCAGTACAACATAGAAGCGAGATTGTGAATCATCATGATCAATGTGTCACATAAATGGTAAAAAATGGAATCACAAGGAATGTTACTAATGTCATAGAATATCACACATAGTACAGTAAGTTGTTATCCCTGGATATAGATTATAAAGTATACATGATAAATAATGACCTTTCACTTAATTAACAAGGCCTATTGGCCAGGATTGCATGTTTACAAATGCAGTACAAATAATAACTATATCATCTGCTAACGGCACCGATATTCAAGGCAAGGTTCCTTGCATAATGTGAATGTTTTTCATGATAGCCCTCTCCACATGAATTCTAGCACTTGCAACTTAGGATTATAGCATAAACTTCAGAAGGTGCATGCTTCCCCAGACCAAATTGCCTAGTAGGTAAATTACTAAATGCAAATGTAAAGTAAATAAGGGAAAGTGGTGGTACTGTGTTGTTTAAGACTATTAGTTTGACTGTATGTTAACATTTAAAAACCCATTCTATTCGTTTATCTGTCTGACTTTACATATTCATATAAAGTCAAGGAAATACAGTATGAATCTATTTGAGAATAAAGAAAGCACATGCCACATTATTTACAGAAAGAAAATAATATTAAAGCAAGGGATATTTGCAGAAACCAGGAACAAGAAGCATAATGATCTTGCGTTGTCACTTTATTATAGCTAGTCGTTTTTTTGTTTCTGTTGCAAAAAAAGAAGCTATTTCTGATTATGAAGCAGTTTTGGTGTACCATGTATAACAAAATGTCCGATATTGGTAAATTTGTTACTATTATAAAGAAGTATTATTTCTCATGGCAGGTAGCAATGGTTCTAAAAACACCACCAGAAATTTGTTCTGAGGGCACACCTAACGTTTTCTCAGCTAAGAAGGAATTCATTGTAAAAGCCACAGATACCTTCACTGTCACCTACGTAGTGATTGGAGTTAAAGTTGGAGAATGGCCTATCACCGTAGGTATTGGGAGCACCAAAGGCAGTGACGGCGTTAGAAAGAAACTTAACGTCATCGTGAGTTTTTTCTTAATATTTCTTCAAATTAAGGCAATTAAAGGATGAATAATTGAAGTCCAATATCGCGCATTAAAGAGAGTACGGGTCCGGCAATGCGATAACATGTAAGTTACTACTTTGTGAAGCACAAAGCTCCCAAAATACTACGCGTCCAACATGGTATGACATTGGGGATTGCTTCTAAATGGCGTGCATGATACTCTCGGCCCTCTCAAGGCGAAAGGGCCGAGAGTAATAGGGAGAGTGTATTTTCTGCTAATAATCGTATCTGTGAACTTCTTTAACACTTCATTTCTTCAATGCAATTTCATCCATTAGGCTGAGGGAATCGAAAGAACGTTTCATCATTCAGTGCAACTGAATCCTCAAGGAGTCGAACTAAATCGTAGGCGAAGAGATATTCGAGAGCCTGAAAATTGTAAGAATATTTTAAAAAAAAATCACATTCCTTACTTATGGCTCGAGCCATAGATTAATATCAAGAACGTGTATAAATATGTATATAACAGAACCTCTTCCACAATAGTTGACTTAGAGAAGCAAGTTCGAAAATTGATTATTTCGAGTTAAATACATTGCAAGCGATTGAGATTAAATTGACTATATTATCAATAAAAAGACAAAATTGTGATTGACAAAGAAGGAAAACAAAACGGTTATAAATTCGTTGGAATCACAACTCCAATTTTCCAGGATTTGTATCCTTGAATCGAGGATCACTTCATGTATGGGAAGGGGTGAAGCAAATGTTGGAGCGGTATTGATGTAACCATAACGTCTGGCGCATACCATTATAAGTTTATGTGAGTATGCGTATACTAGGGATAGACTTTTATCAATATTTAAGCCTTAGTCTTATCCACAAGTTATAATTGTGTAGGTTTCTATGTGATATGAACAATGCAAGCTTATGCTTTGAATTGTCTCATCTCAATATGCTGATTGGAGTAAAAATAAATTATTAAACAGCTTTTTAACATATCCATGTGTACAGCTTTAGACAAAATAATGATCTTATCACTAATAATGAATATCACATTCTTTCTAAAAATGTTAATGAGTTAATGAGTGATATAAGTAATAATGTGACTACTACTAACTAATGTAGTTTTTTCCTTCTTTTCTAAAAACGGCGACTCCTTTTTTTCCTACGGGGAAGGAATGCCGTGTTGCCATGATAGAATTGATTTAGTTTGTACGTTTGAAGCAAACAATGTATAGCTTCAGAAACACTAAACTGAATATTTCCTTGCCGTGAAAGTACATATATATATACTTATATATACAATTACAACTAATCCAAGAAAAAGAAGGAAAAGAACAAGGAACTATTGAGCCTTAAAGCTCCCCTTGTACCTGATTCTAGTTGTATAATGTATCTACCAAGTTCTTAAACTTGACAAGTAAAAGGTCATGCTAATCAAGGAGTTGAAGAAAATTTAGAGGAAACTTAAGAAATAATGAAACCGTTCCCAAGTGTTAGCTTTTCCCCATTCTTCTTCCCTGATACAGGTGTATGGGACGATGAAAATGCAGCCCAGTTAAGCTGTCTTGATATAGCCTTGCCTCCAACAGTTGTGCCAGGAACAGAGTCATGTCATATTAGTATAACAGGTAAGGATCGAATCACGTATTACTTACGCATTTATTAATTTAATATCTCATAGTTCCTCATGGCTATTGTTCTTCAGACAGCTGACGTACAGTGGATCTTCAGTATAAACGATCGGTTAATGGCTGATCTCAAAGTACAAAGTATAAAAAGGTGTAATTGATTAAGTCTCTCTCAATATGTTAAGTTTTAAGTGCATGTTTACACGCAAAAAAATGGAGTGTTGAATTTGAACACTTTCCAGGTGTAACCGTTCACCCTACACCTGAAGGGTTACTCTGACCCTGAGTAGGGTTACATAATTCATGTAGCGTGTATTTTTTACACCTGCAGAAAGTGTACTTTCAGTTCGAGCATTCCGATTGGTCGAACCTCCCATCAGCTGGATTCTTAGTGCAAGTTAAGTGTTTAAACCACTGACAACATTTATCGTTACTAAATGTACTATAGTAACCACGGCCATATATACGTGCAAGCCACATAACGTTACGTATTCAGTGTGCGGTAACGAGCAACAATGGCATGGAAAATGACGTTATAGGAGACTGGGGCCTGGAAGAATTGATTGAAAAATTCGGAGGTATGTTTTGATATTACGTAAGTGAACGTGAAACGAACGAGATATGCTTAGAGACCCACGACTAAGTTGGGTAGACGAATGCATTTGAATCGCTTGCGTTACGTAGACCTAACGTTAAAGTCATACGATAAGTTAATATAATAGGCTAGGTGCTGTTTGTCATAGTCAACTCATTGTCAACGAATCTGTGTTACCTACATACAAGTAAAATTAAACGGAATTGCCTACGGACGGACGGAGGACTTTTGTCTAGGCCTTTTATGTAACCTAGTGCATTCTATTCCTTTTGGGCGTTAACCGTAACTTCGTATACCCTGCGAGTCACTTTTTTAAGTAGTAGTAGTACTAGTAGGATATACTTACTACTTAGGCTATTTCAAGGCAATGCATTTTTAATAGCATCGGGCATGGGCCTATAGTTACGCTGGTACTATGCTTACTAAGGGATAAACATATATTCATGTAATACAATATATAATTACCACTAATTGCCATTTTAGCTTGTAAGTTGTAGGAAGTAGGCCGAAGTTGATGTGGATCGGTGATACTTTTAGACCTAGGCCCAACTATAATTTAGCGATATTATGGAAGTGATCTAGCTGTTATAGTTCATAGCCATCTACACAATTGCATGCAATGGGAGTGAGCATTGTTTCAAGCATTGTTAACATGATGCATTGGTTGTAAAAGTTGCCTACATTGTCTGATGAAAGTTTAATGCAAGTTCCTGTTTTGACAAGGAATCACTATAGGCCATCTGGCTTTCTAGTTTCAAACGAGCTTGAAGAAGACAACCACAACTAATTAAATTGTGTGCATTTTCTTTAGGAATGTCAATGTTTTGTGAGGGGTACATGTAAATAACTGCTTATGCTCCAAGAGTGTTTTAACACAACTTCATTATGATGGGAATTTTCTTTTCTTTTCTTTGTTACTTAGGTAGCATCAACTTGGAATTCTATTTGCAAAAGATTTCAGAAAGACCTCAGCAATATGTGTTACTTCTTGGAGGAAGCAAAATACATCCTCAGCAGTCATTTGTGATCATCGAGAGACATGCCCTACCCCAGAGGACATTTATGAAGCCATTGATGTTGCTTCAAATCATTCTACGGTGTTAAATCTGAATTATACCAAATTGCAAGTTTCGGTGCCTGGGAATTTTTCCAAAAAGTTGTCAACCAGTTGCCTGGTGGTGTGAAGTGCAACCAGATTCAAGATTTTTATGCTTACCGTGCCAACAAAAAAGACAAAGTAACTGCAGTTTAGCAGTTGTCATAGACAGCACTCCACGTTTCCTCATCTCACGGATCAGAATGTATGTAAAGTTGTTGCTTATTTGGAATTGTCTTTGGGAAGAGTTGTTTCTTTATGTTTAATTTGGAATACCAAAGGTACGAGCCAACAACAAAGACAAAGTAACTGCAGTGTAGCAGTCATCAGAGACAGCAATCTACGTTTTCTCATCCCACGGATCAGCATATATCTAAAGTTGTTGCATATTTGAAATTGACTTTGGGAAGGATTGTCTATTTGTCTTTAATCTGGAATACCAGAAGGCATGCGAAAACAAAAAGGACCAAGTAACTGAACTGTAGCAATTGAAAATGTTGGCACTTTTAAGTTGACTTCATTCCACAAGACAGTACTTTTATAGCTTAAATTGCTTATTTTACATTTAATGGGATATAATATATGGACCTCTGGAATAGGAAGGTAGAAGGGTGTTTAATTGCTGAAAATCCCACATTCTGAATTGTTTGTGTTGTCATTGCTTTTTGCTCTCTCTTAAATGTACCTCTCTGCTGTGAGCGATTCAAACATGCATCCATATATTGTTTACCTAATTACTAGGTAATAATTAACCTAATACCTGTATAAAATATTTACTAAATGGGTGCTATGTAAACTTCTCTGGCAAAATTTTACATAACAGTATTGTATTTGCGTTACATAATAAACATGTAAAACTGTACAAAGCAGCAGTTAAGTCATATTTACTTAATTGTTTTAGTGTTTTTATTTCACATGAAAATTAAGTATAATTTTACTTAACCTGTGTATCACGTTTTTTGAGTGTAAGTGTTATATTTATGGGATTTGGGGTTTGCAATTTCACCTGCAAGTGTCAATTGAACATCAGTAAGGTGTTGGCTATATTCGACACGCAAAAAGTGTAAGAATAGCCAGACATGTGGTGTTACTACAGCGCTCCCATCAACTGAGTTATAAACACCTTTGAAGAGCTAAATTTAGGGGACTGGGTGTGACAATGACACCTGCAAGTGTTGATAAATTCAACACCAGCGAGGTGTTAGATTTTCAACACTCGGAAAGTGTAAAATTAGCAAGGAGCGTGTTGTCCCTGTACGAGCTAGGCTGAAGTGTTTGATATGACACTTATCGATTACTTTTCAACACTCCATTTTTTTGAGTGTAGTTTGAAACGTTACAATGGCAAATCACATGAAAATGTATATACAAAGACAACGTAAAGATTAAGTACTGTGAGACCTGATTTGAGTGACAACACAAATGCGGAGATTTTTTTCTATAGGCATCGTTCCAAATTTGAGTATCATAATATATATATATATATATATATATATATATATATATATATATATATATATATATATAAATGATTTCGAGTTGGTTAGCATCATGTTTGATCTCTAGAGTAAGGCAAAATATATGTCACCAAAAACAGAACTAGTATTGTTCGATACAGGTGACAAACGCCTACAGTGGAATTACGACCTTCCTTACCGGTTTCGAACCTCTGGACATACAATCAGCGTCCATAGCCTAGTGGTTAGGGTGTCCGCGTACAGAGCGGAAGGCCCGTGGTTCGAATCCCGGTAGAGGCTGAAAGTTTTTTCACTGTTCTTGATTTTCCAACTCATTACGATTTTCATTTATATATATATATATATATACAAGAGAGATATATATATATATACAAGATATATATATATATACAAGAGATATATATATATACAAGAGATGTAACTTCGAAGAAACATTGAGCGGCTGCTTTAAATAAATGGACTCTGTACTGTTTAGAGCTCATATAAATAACATATCATAATAATAACATATAAATAACAGATTAGATTGCTTATCGTACTCTTGCTTTAAAATTTATGCACTAGGTTCTCCTCTTGGACCCGCTATGACAGCCGTTGTGACTGGACTGGGACATTGGATCCGTCAGCCAACTGGTTGTGGAGAACAGACAATGATTCGACTGGCTCCTAATGTTTACGTCCTAAAATACCTTCTAGCGACAAATTCAGGAAATGAACAAATCGAAGCCACTGCTCTGTCCAATATTAATTCAGGTTTGTTTGGAAAACGTTGGAATACTCTCATTTTGCTATATGTCTTTACCGTAAAATCAATTTCACATTGCCCAATAAAAGAACATGTTTACAACTACTGAAACAAATGCCCTGTACAATGATATATTGTCAATTCCAGTCGCCTTGCCTTGGGAAAGTGACCGATACATCATAATGACGGTGTTAGGTCTAATGCAGAAAGTAAAGCCTCAGTATGTGTTTGCCAAATTTAAACTTTGACCTTTCCAGCCTACTGCACTAAAAGTTCATTAAAAATGACACCGTTCTATGCAATTTGCATATTAATATTCCTTATTTTTATTGAGTTATTTGTCCGTAAAAATTTGATCTGAATAAAATTCGTAGATTCCGTATGGAGTCCGTAGATTCTACAAACTTGAATCAAAATTTACACACCCTGCCCAACAGATCATGCGCCAAACAAATCTCTCTGTTATGTTTACGACCGTTAGGCCTAGGCTTACTTTTACTTTCGTAGCTAGCCTGTCTTAGGTCCCCGCTTTTGTATCTCTCTCTCGGTCTTTCCGATGTAGCTTGCGAAACTGTGTCATAACCTTCCATAGCAATGAATGATCATGTGTTTTCAGACGTTTCCTCTGTGGAATTGTAAAAATGGATGATAGTATATAGGACTGCGTTCAAATCTTGATCGGGCCGCATGTGTAGACTATTTTTTTTTTACATTTGTGTAATGAACATGCTGACATGGGCGGTAGCAGTGAGTTTAAGGTAAATCGTTCATAAGGGCAATAGAAAATATAAATTTCTTGCTTTCGATTGCGACAGCTTGTTCCCATTTAACCCACCTGGTCAGAGTGCATTTAGAATAAGAAACATGGAATCTACTC
Source organism: Apostichopus japonicus (assembly GCF_037975245.1). NCBI lineage: Eukaryota > Metazoa > Echinodermata > Holothuroidea > Aspidochirotida > Stichopodidae > Apostichopus > Apostichopus japonicus. The sequence goes on along the minus strand of NC_092574.1, from coordinate 11,789,817 downwards.
CGGAAGTTTGTTTTTCGAAATTCATCAGCAAACACGTATATTTTATACAAGTTTGAAGTTTGTGAAGAGGGTTAACTTTTCCTGTTGTCATTATTTTGTTCCCCAGAGTTTAAAGGAACCAGAAAACATGATCTTATCCCAAAAAATATATATAGAAATAAATATATATATATATATATAAATATGTAAATATAAAATAAACCAGAATGTAAAAATGCATTTTGGTTTCGATGATGTAACATGAGCAGTTTTCTTCATGAATCTGATGTAATGTATAGTGAGGGTGTACATGTTTACAAGGGTTACACGATTTGACCTCTGATTACCCCAATGACCTCCACCAAAAACAATAGGCTTCTTTAACTCAATATGGTACTTCTACACACTAAATTAGAGGTCGGAGTATTGAAATATCGTGATTACAAGGTTTTCACAATTTGACCCCTGGTGACCCCAAATGACATTTGACCTCCACCACAAACAATAGGCTTCTTGTACTTAATGTGGTACTTTTATACATCAAATATGAAATTTGTCTGACCTTCCCTTCTTGAGATATCATGTTTACAAGCTGGGCGTCACAAACGCACACACACTTACACACACATACGCCATCATGAATGCATCTATGTTACGAATATCCTCGAAACCAAAAAAACGATTGGTAATATTTTGGGGGGGGGGGGTAGAACTGGATTGGAACCAGTGACCTGAAGGTTTTTGGTCATTCTGTTACTATATAGTCATTCCGTTGTAGTATTATGTTTAATAGTACAACTCTCTATCCTTACGAGTAGCATCAAATGTTTACTTGTTATGTTTTGTGTTCATTCGGTTAAGAGTGACATTCTCTACACATAACTGTGTGCACTCCTATCGATAATGATTGTTATAACGTATACTTTCCTTGGCTTTTCCTGTAGGTTTAGTTCGAGAAACAACCTATCGTCACGCAGATGGGTCGTTTTCAGCGTTTCTCAATAGAGCGGGTAGCACGTGGTGCGTATAATATTGCGTTACTCTTTCAGGAACTGACCTCTAATTGCCAAGGAAATTAGATTTATATCCTTTGTTGTCGAGATTTTCGTTGATGACTCGTGATTTTACGCAAATTTAGTCATATCGATTACGTAATGTAAATTAAGTAATGTCTATCCAGACGCTCCTTTACAAATATGTCTGGTGTCTGATATTGTTTATTGAAGTGGTTAACACTTTAGAAAAGAAAAGAAAAGAAAAAAACAATTAGCCCAACATTTCTAAACTTTTTAATCTATAGGCTACCATTGGATCCATTGATAATGTAGTTGCAAAGTATTCTGTTCTGATTTCATTAAGTTATTAACCGAGTACCAACTTCAAAATGTAAGAGTGACTTCATTGTTCCAAGTGATAAGCTGTTTGTTTTCAATCTGTCTCTATTTCCTTTGAATAATCTCTCTCAAACACAGACACACACACATAAAAGACATCAATTCAAAAGGCACGTTATTCTTTTGTATACTTCGTTTTGAAATTTGTATACCAGCTGACCAACCATGGTACCCCAATGCTGTAATCACGAAGGCCCCAATTATACACTGATATAGAGATCATTTACTTTGTCGCGACTTGTTTTATACAGGTTGACCGCTTTCGTGGCTAAGGTATTTTGTCAAGCCTCAGAACTAACTGCAGTTGATGCCATGGTTCCATGTAGTGCCATTAGCTGGATTGTGAACAATAGACAAAATGCTGATGGTGATTTCTATGAAGGACTAGCAGTTATTCACAAAGAAATGACGGTTAGTATATAACGAATGGTTCATCATACAACCATTTTAGATGTTTATTTCATCATATTAATCATTAAGATAAAAACTGCATAAAAATGAAAATAGTTACATTCTGAGAAGAGGTTTACATGAAATCTAAATTACATTTTCACAGTGGAAAAATTGCGGCGTTTGCCCAAACAGATATTGATGTCATTATTGATATGTGAGACCCATATTGCGTTAAATTGATTTCAAGTATTTGTAGCCGTGAAACATAATTGGAGTAGAGAATAAAGTTTCTTTGTTGAGCGTTTAAAATCTGAGCCACCTATGGACTATGAACATTCTCTGTTTGTTGTCGATTTTTTCAGGGCGGTATTGAGGGTAACACTGCTATGACTGCCTTCACTTTAATCGCTATGGCTGAATGTAGGTCTACATGTTATCAGGTGGTGAGTACATCATTTTATATGATCTTAAACAAAACAAGAATTGACTATGCTTTATGAACTGCAATAGACATTACTAATGTTAACTGTTTTCTTCTGATTGATGATTTGGTTTACGTTGGTATTCTCAGGGTGTACTAAACATCAATAAACTGGGATCATACTCTATGATCCTTCAAGCAATATCAAATGCCAGATACTCTTACCGTGTAGCTAGTAACGGTCGTCAAATTCAGAGCTGAAATAGATGATGGACTCGACGTGTCAGTGTAGTTTTATTTATTCAGGAAACTTCCACCTCTGTGGATAATCGGATAGTGCTTTCCTCTCTACTGTTACGGCAAAAACAGAAAAAAGCCTGCAAATACTTTACGTATCCAGGAAGACAATAAATGGAATGGAATGTATCGATCAAATATAATTCCCATTCAATCACCATCTTTCATCAATCTGTACAATTCTAATTGCAGGGGTTAAAACTAACACTTAACTTAAGCTTAGCTACAGGATACGTTCAATTTATATCATTAAATGTACCTTACTATATTTCTAAGGACCAACGTAAGGGTTGGTCTGTAGATCTTCTGGTAGCGCCTTGCGAAGAATTTGAGATCCTTGCGAGACGATCGTTTCGACGAATGCTAACTTCTGTTCAAACCGATGCTGGCGAACCACAACCAGCGTATTCAACTAGTCGTTGAATAATAATATATATGAATAGGCGTAGTATCTATTTACTGACAGCAAATGTAAAATATTAGTCTCTGTATGCCTTCAGTGCACTAATGTACGGTAAAACGCAAAAGTTATAGGCGGCAAAGCTTCAGACTTTGCCAAACTTAAGTACGTATACGAAAATGACCGAAAACGCATGTGGTTAACTATTTTAAAATTGTTGTAGTTTTCGGTAGTTTATGGTGACATTCATCAATGTATTATGTAACGGCGTCACTATACAAATGCCGTAACGCTATAGTACCATAAAAAATAAGGAAATCTTAACAAGTTAAAACATAGTTTACTTGTTTGTTTTTCATATATATTTTAGAACCCAGCTGCTAAGAACAACGCCATTTCTTACTTGGAGGATCAACTTGATGGACTTCAACGACCATATGTAATTGCTGTGGTGACCTATGCCTTAGCTCTAATGAATAGTGACAGGCGTGCAGATGCCAATATTAAGCTAAGATCTCACTCCGTCCACGATCCAGGTAAGATAGCAATTATAAGAAAAGGAAAAAGAATTTGTGAGCAGCAGAGAACATTATAATTATGTGGAATACTGGCTAATTCATGTTGTTGTAAATATGTGAATTCAAAATTTCGTTATCATGCTCACACCTTTTCATTTAAAGGTTGGAATGTGCTTTGCTCAATGTAGCCGGTAAACCCTGAGAAACAATGAAAGCATCTTAACAATTGTACGCCGTAAGGCTCAGACCGGTAATTTTTAAGAAAGTGTATAGATGACTTTGAACCGTATTACGTGAATATGTGAAGTTATCACTGTAGAATCGCGGGGATGGTAAGAAAGTAGTGACACAAGAGGACTCAAGCAAAGACTGGAACCGTTTTCAAGTTTACAAACTGTATCGATAGTAAGTTGAACTTGTCCGAATACTGACTTGTAACTAATGATATTAAGTGAAATAATTATATGAAACAAAGGTATAACGAACTCACACATTACTTGCTCACGGGAGACTCTTTATACTTATCCCAGGTTTACTCCAAAGTCAAAGAAGATTCAAACTATCAGAATAAAAAAACACACGCACACGCACAACCACACGCACAAATGGTAACAGTAACATGTCCATCACTTGTTTAGGTTAAGAGTTCAAAAGAAGTTCTCTCCGTTTCCGGAAGTTAGCGTCGATGATCTCTTAGTCCCATCACACTATTATACTTGTACAGTCTTATTCCAGATTATATGAATATGAGTTTTTAGATTGTATAGAAGAAGTCATGAGCTTCCTCGAAATAATAAAAGTATTAAGCTGGGAAGGCGTTGCCCTCACTTCAGACGACTTAATCGAACATTTAATGTAATATAAAAAATATATATAGTGCTCCATGAAAGAATGGATTGAATAATGACAATAAGATATAAATGAATACGGTATCCAACAATGGTTCCTTCGTAGATTTAATTATGAAATGTTATGATATTAAAAGTATTATGGTGTTCAACAGCGGTTCCTTCGTTGTACGAATCCGGGAGCTAAAAAGTCGTAATGGAATTTAAAACTCCTTTCGTAAAAGATTAATACTGATGTAGCTCTCCCCCTTTCCAGACCCCCCTATGTCACTCTCTCTCTACCTCTCCCCAACAATTCTCCCTCCTCATATACCTCTTCCGCTCTCTCCTCTTCTAACAACTCTCTCTTTCTCTCGCCGACACTCTAAACTCTCTCAATTTGTTTGACACCCTCCCCTGTTTCTCCCCTTCTTGCTTCCTATCCTATGGGTCTCATATTCCCCATCACCTATCCCATAATTTCGTGTCGTACACACCCTGTAGGATCATACGTCACCAGCACCACCAACCATATACCCAAATAAGGATAGAAACGTACCCTCGCGAAAACACGAAATAATATTATGATACTATAAGGGGAGGAGTCTACTTACATCATTAATTACGAAACAACATCAATACTCCCCCCCCCCCCCCCACTTCCCGGAATATCAGTGAACTTCAATATCGTGATTTTGCAGTAAGACGAACACTAACCTGATATTTTCTATCTGTGTTATAAGAAAAACTTAAACCCACACGTCTATCGCAACCCATTGGAGAACTCTTATTCAAAATAGGTGGACGTTGAGAAAACAAGTATTTGCTTGAGTTTAATTAATCAAGCTACAAGAATTAGTATTAAAAACTTAAAAGAAACGCGTTAAAAAGTGAGAAATAAGAAAAATGGAGACAGAATTACATAAGAAGAAAATAAAACAATTGTAACCAGTAAACACCCTGGTATTACTTGCATTTTTCCAAGACGTCTTCCACGGCATTTTAAATACCCAGAACAATTTTCCTTTCGACCTATCTTTTTATAAGTTACGAATTCTCGTGCCTGGGGTGCAGGCAACCAGCAACAAGATGGGCGACCATTCTGGATTCAACGCCGTCCTTCAGCTCTTTCCGTCGAGACGACCGGGTACGCTCTCTTGGCACAGATCAAACTTCGTGAACTCACATATGCTGCAGAAATTGCAAATTGGTTATCGACGCAACAAAATTATGGTGGAGGATTTGTTTCTACACAAGTAAGATGATCGATTCAAGAGTTCCCATGTTTTAACTGGAAACCTCCTAATTATTCCGTTTTTTTCATCACTTTCACTGAGTTTATCACATCTACTTGAAATGTTCCTAACGTGGCCTTTTCTTTTCCTGCAAAAAGTCACAGCTGGTTAGCAATTTGTCTCGATACGGTTCATACCACCACAGAGCTCATTCTTATAGGCAACATATAAAGGTTAAACTAAGAGGAATGGCTTGACTAAATGTTTGGGTTGTGTTGAAAACATGCAGACATTTACACGGAAGAGGCGTAGCAAGCTATACATTTTCAGTGTTTTATCGAAATTGTGACTTGTTACGACAAACTTTCGACTACTTGTGAAAATAGTGAGAAAATAGTGAGAAAATAGACGTTTTGTGAAGTAAACAAAACGAGTCTTGTCGGTCCCAAACTAATGTCTGTCCATTTGCTGTTGATAATACTAAACATGTACATTGAGCGTTCCATAATGCCAGGATTTAATGATCAAATTCATCTGCTTATTTTCCAGGACACGGTCATCGCCCTGCAATCTCTTTCGGAGTTTTCAGCCCTCACCGTAGGAGGTGACTTGAATCTTCACTGCAACATATCAAGTGCGAATGGCTTCAAGACAATATTTCGGTTGGAAAATGAAGACACCTTACTTCAGAAGACAGTAGAGGTATATATGTTATTAGTGTTTTATATTGGTATTAATATATATAAATTATAATAAGAATAAATTAATTATATATTATAATCATATTTACGGAATTCGTACATCTAACACACACACACACACTACAGAGCACGATACGCCAAGGTAGAAACCACCCAACCATATATATATATATATATATATATATATATATATATATATATATATATATATATATATATATATATATATATATATATATATATATATTATATCGTGGAAATCAGGTGACTTATCAAGGATATACAGTTCAGATCAATGATAATTGTAATAACTGATTGTCTTGATTTATTTTTAGGTACCGAAAGAGAACATTAGAGACCGACTTGTGGTGGAAACGCAAGGAGAGGGAACTGGAACATTAAATGTACGGCAAGAATTTCATTTTTAACTTGTAATTTATTATAACGAACAGCCTAAACATAAATCGACATTGTAAACAAATAGACAGATCTATCAGATTTAACCAAACCAAAAAGTTATGTGTAAAGTCCATATCACGTCATTTTGAACACCAGAGCATGCTGTGGCGTGAAAATACACTGTGTAAACATCACATCTGGAGGTTAACGTTAGCAAATATATTTTTGGAAAGTATTTTAGCACGTTAAATTAGATTGGTCCGAGTGGAGGTTATACATCATCGTATGATACAAGTAATCTATTCTAATAAACTGCACACTTGATGGTAATTTTAAGATAAAACTAATATTTTGCATATTTTTAATACTAATATTTTGACGGCGTCGCATCAAATATAATGTATACGTACCGTCATATTAAAAATGCATGTTGCAGCTATATCATTTGTTTCCACTTATTTGGACCATGTTCTATCATCTACTATCGAATTGAAATGGAGCTACATAAATCACAGTTGGTGATACTTGGTTGAAAGAAAACTTGCTATAACTTCGTCAATCATATAAAGACGATATGACGTTTAGGCTCTCAGGTTCTGTATGTATAGGTGTGCTGCGTATTACGTAACATGTTTATGTTTTTCGCTCTTGTTCAAACCTTGAGATCTCCAGACACGTCCTTAATTAACATAGGGCTCTGCCATATGAGCCCTTTCTAGTTTCCCGAAACTAATCACTTCCGCTGATCACAAGACGACATCTTTTCAAGCATATTTTCACAACCATCACATATGTTAAGGTATCATATGTTACAGCGCTTTCCAAAATCTTTGGAGATCTGTAAATATAGTATTAATCACGCTCAAAATTATCTAGAGCTGTATCTATACGGCTCTGTTAGGAACGATATGACGGCGATGATGGAAAGCCTCATAGATAATCTATTTGAGCTTATGTCAACATTCCTTGTCCATCCAAACTACTGTCTTCCTTGGTGAATATGATATTATTGTGCGTGTTGGATTGATTATCAACAAATATATTCCACTATAGGTCGAAGTGAAATACAACGAAAATAGTAACGATAGAAGAGAACTGTGTCCATTTGATATGGTCATCTCTACCAGGAGAATTAAAACGGATCAAGACCCCGATGAAGAAATACGGTACCTTGTGGGCGACGAGCTTTCAATTAACATTGAAGTTTCGTAAGTCATTGAGATATACAAATTAATAAATAAATAAACAAACAAACAAATAATATATATATATATATAAATATATACATATATATATATATATATATATATATATAAATATATATATATATATATATATATATATATATATATATATATATATATATATAAATATATACATATATTTCCTTGTGAACTTGACGTCGTTACTCTCTTATAACATGCTAACGTGTTATACTGAAGAATAATCGAGTTGATTTCTGTGAAAGAAAAGCCTCCAAAATATATATTTAAAATGAGAAGTAAATGAAGATAACAACTTGACATGCAATGCTAGGTAAAAATTACTTTTGAATGGCACATAAAGAAATGATAAAATTGTACATGATGGTTGTGGAATAGAAAACTACGTATTCAGTAGTTTGGGAATATTTAATTCACAATGCAATTAGTACAATTTAATCCTGTTTCTCGAATGGTAAGAATTCAAAGCATTAGGTCTTTGTTGAGAGACAAATGATTTGTTCGGTTAAGGCTCATTTAGTTGATAAAATGAGCAGTTAGCCTATAATATCCAAACTATAGCACCAAATTTGACACATTGCAAATCTCTTTTGTTTATGTGTAGCGGTGTTAATTATAAACAAGTTACTTCCTCCAACTAAATCGTTCATACCTGCACGTTCTGATTTTTGTAGCTATTTGGGCGACACCAACACCAGCATGGGTATTATAGATTTTGGACTATTCACAGGTTTTACTCCAAATAAGACGAGCTGCGAAAAGGTAATGTTGATCATTTACTCGTTATGACAAAATCAACCAATGTCAATTTATTTTTGTAATATTTTCTTCGGAGGCATGAAGTTCAGTATGCGTCAGTATTATTGATATCATTGTTTGATTTATGACTGCATGAACGAGGTAGCTATGTTTTTACCAGCGTATATGTTTAAAACATCTCATTAATAGTGAGAGTATACCGTAGGCCATATTTAGACAAGCCTGTTTTAAGAACATCCTCAGCAGTTTCCTCAAACTACAGAAATATGAATAAATCACAAAACCTACAATTTTAAAACGTTTACCGTCTTTGAACTAGTTTCTTGAGCAGAGACTATTACTCATAATGGTTTACATTTCAATTTCTTTTTGCATGACAAGGGTTTAAAAATATCGACAACAAACCAGGGGCGTCGGAGCCGGTACGGCAGGTCCGGCGAACGCCGGACCAATATTCACGGCGCCAAAAAAAAAAAGTAGGACTAAGGGGAAAAAAATGGCAAAAAATAAAGAACCAAAATGAAACATACTTCAAAAATGTGTTTCAGAAGATTAATCGGGTACACAAACAGACAAGGGAGAACGCACAGAAGTCTTTTTTCAAGCTCGGGAAGGGCCATTTCCTGCAATCTGGGAGGCTTTTTTTCAAAATTTTCTCCATTACGCTACGCGCCAACTATGGTGGCGCGTAGCGTAGTTTGACCTACCAAACGTCCCCCCGATAACTATGATAGATGGCCACACTCTGATCTGCCGTACCAATTCCAAATAGCTTCCAACGCCCCTGCAAACACATGTTAAGATAACCTTTAGGCCTACGAATAGTACATATTAGCATGTGTTTGTTCGATGTGCGTTGTTATTGATCATTGCGAAAACAGTTTGAAGCTTGAGATAAATCACATTGTTTGTATGCAAAATTGTATTAGTTATTGAGTTAATCTGGTGAGGAGTGGAATATAAAGATGAATCAAGTTGCGAAGCGCACCCAGCTGATATAATACAGATAAGATATTATTTGGAGTTTCATTGAATATGGAACATGTATCAACGTTTATGGTGTTCCTATAGAGTGCCATTAGTTCTGAAATCGACGTAGAGGAATTATGTATCCTCCATATGAGACAGCGAGAAACTGACAAATGCCAAGTTTATTCGATACATGTCTAATTCTTTCACTAATGACAGTTTACATCCAGTCAAGAAAGTTACACATTGAGATGTGACAAGTGTTCTCCATAAGAGTGCGAGAAATAAACAAATGTAAATTTTATTTGACATATGTCAATTTCGCGTACATATGGCAGTTTCTTCCAATCTAAAGCGTAATGGCATGTGATAGAGTCCTCTTAAACAGTTGCCAGAAAATGTCAGGTGTCAATTTAATTTGACAGATGCCGATTTCGTCATATCATAAGCATAGAACTTGAATGAAACAACGAGAAAACGGAAACTGTCAGTTGTGCGCAACTCATCAGAAATCGATTTATCGTACATTTAACGATATTGTCGATCTAGGACATATGACTGCCTATAGTCATACCATAAACATTCCATCTTTTCCAATAAGTTATCAAACGAACTTCAACTCATTGACAAATTGCTGCAACTCATGGACAGCTACTCTGGAACGGCTCTAGTTTAAGTTATTGAGTGGCATGTCTATATTTGTTTTTGTTTTAAATCATGATTGCTATATTTGAAAATGTGATAATACTTTTATAAATCAAATCACATATCTGCACAAGTGGTTAATATTTTGCCAATTATTTCTTTCGTGTAATACATATACCAACTTGCAGGCTAACACTCGTAAATAATTTCTTTCGTGGTACTAATATTTGCCGATATCTCCGTAATAATTCATATTTGTAAGTTTTTGTGTATATATGGATACATGCTTTAACACGTGATCGCATTATCTGAGTTATATGTTAACTTCATCCATGCAACTTTTTAACCAATTACAGGTCGTAAAAGAGAACAGCTTTGTCGCAAGATATGAATTGTCAGACCGTTCAGTTATTTTCTATACCGATTACTTTCCCATACAACGCGAAGGCTCTATAAGCTTTGAATTTCAGGCTACGTGTGCATTCAACGTCACCAACATTCATCACGCAGCTGTTAGAGTGTATGACTATTACGATCCAGGTTAGTAACTAATAATTCCTATAAAGCGTGATGATTTTCCTGATTTTAAGTTAAACGTATCTGTAAATTGCTTCTGTTCCTCAGTATCTACACTAGACTACACATGGAATACAATGCCAATGTATTAAATCGTTATACATGTATACGGTTGCCACAACTTGCCAGGCATAAGGTTCGAGTTCACGTTTGCATATAACCTTACATGGTCTTTTAATCTTTCTATCCATGCACTTCCCAACTTCTCAATAGTCTAATCCAATAATACTGTAGTGAAGCCAAATTTTGTAGTTTGCACCCTATGCATATTTTTGTGTTGTTACGTAATAGGCTGTGTGTAGCGTTAGTTGTGCACATAGCTTTTGCACATGTGTTTGGCAGTTCTGTACACGCTGCGATGATGGCTAGCAGCGTCACTGCGGGGTTCGCCTCATAAACCCCTTAGTCCTTAATTTGATTGCCCTCGGGTCATAAATTGCCCAGAGATACCCATATCTGGACTGTCTGGTTGTCAGTGAGGAGATGTCCCCCTTCTAAGAGAAAGGATGCCTCGGGTTTCGGCTTCAGACGAGAAGCCACGTTTCAATACGAAAACCACAATCGAGAAATCCCATAAAATGCAAATATGTCGTCTTGAGTAATAACAGTAGTAGCTTTTCACGTTCAAATGATCAAATCCAATTCAGTAAATGTTTCCTTTATTTCCGACCGACTCTGCCAAATGCAAGAAGAACTATTTTTGTCCTTATATACATCATTGTGTTCATAAAATGTAACGAAAGGTCCTTCCATATTGGGCCGCGCAAGCGACCCGCATTTATATACGGAGATATGTAAGTTTATGTATAGCGTTCTGACGTATAGGGAAGTATATAGGCCTGCATTCTGTAAAATTGTAATGACGCACGTGTACAAACTCGGCTAGGTTAACCGTGTGTGTGAACATTGGTTTCCTTGCATATGTGAGTTATGTAGACATATACTCCACAAAACACAATTAATGTATTATTTTCTAGGCGGCGAATCATATCATATGCATATCGAATGCTATATTAATTCATATCATAACTCCACATCGTATATGATGCACAGGTGTAACTTTGCAATGTCCATTGCAGCTGTTACACAAATTATTCAGACGTCTCCAAGAGTCTTATATAGGACTTGAATTGGGCTATAGCATTGAATAATGATCATGATTTGTTCAGTTTCAGAGCCTGCGCAAAGCATCTTCGCTATTTAACGTTTAATCATGCTCAAACTGGCAACTTATGTCAACAATTAACAGCATGTAGTTCATATCATATAGGCATATTTTAATATCACACATTAGTTTCGAAGTGAGTTTTCATAATTTTATTTTTTAATGATCTTTTCAATATGTTCTTTTATAGATGAGGAGTGCATACAATTCTATACAGGAGAAGGTTCAAATGTAGTACAGACGCTGTGTAACGATGACGAATGTACTTGTATTTCAAGTAAGTCGATCCATGTCATAAAGGCTGAGCTGATGGAAATTTATTTCATGTGTGATGTAAAAGTCAGGTTTGTACCCCTCGTGTGACAGTAGGCCTATAAAACACCCTCACGGGATCCACTGACTTTCCTAACCGACAGGTTAAAGCCATTCCCACGTAATTTTCTACACTAGTGAATAATTAGTCCGGTTGTAGGGAGGTAAATCGATTCTATGAATGGTCCATTGTGCTTCTAATTGGCTCAGTTGAATCGGATTTCCTGATTTGAATATAATCAAATGTTTTTATTATTGTATCATTCAGGGGAAATTTTCCATGAAAGTAATTTCTCCGGTTGCATCTGTTATGATGGAGGCGGGCACGGAAGGGGGAAAGGGGGAGCGGGGTTGTCTCGAATAGAGTTCTCGAGGAAAGTCCTGCACCATCACCACATCAGTTTAGTACCTAGGCAAATATACCTTCTCGGAGTAAATGTACTTCCCGTAATAAAAACATTTCATTAGACAACAGTTTGTCACACTTCTTTTAATCATGACTTGTAACGAAAGCACATTAAAAATGAGGAAAACTGGAACAGTGTGCTTCATTAAAATGTACCACGATCTCTTCTATATCTACCTGAAAAATACAATTCAATTCATTAACATAAATGGTAGATTAATTACGAGATGTGCATATTTCCATTGTATTATCTATACTTGTATACAATAATGGTATACCTACAAGCAAAGAAACAAGATTGGGGCAATAATCCACAACATGGCATGACAATGCAGATCAGACCACACAGACGTTCTTAACTTGGTTATCTCAGAACAGATTTTCCAGTTGATGTAAATAAATCAATACTCTATTGATACTGACATCCAATAACAACAACGTTAAGTAGCTTAAATATATATATATATATAGTAAATGTTGCATTTCAAAATCCAGAAACTGTTGCCTTTCTTCAGCTTTTCAGATATGCATCTTGCATATGGTTTTTATAGTTAATGAACAGTCTTTCCAGTGATAAATTACTTACTAGTTAAAGGATCACAATGATGTTAATCTTGATATTTCAAAGTTCAATAGTGCAATAAGAAAGCAAACTACTCCATTTTTCAGGAGGAGTATTCTCCTTTGAAGGATGACCTAGCTACAAAACAAAGCTACTTTTGACATCTTGTAGACAGTTACAAAATACTGCTTTCTGTCCATATGAATGTCTACACCATCACACACACACATATACACTCAAATAAATATATATATATATATATATATATATATATATATATATATATATATATATATATATATATATATATAATGACCATTTAAACATCTGAATTCATCAATTTAATTAGCATGGACTACTTAGTGTAACATATCGACCATTGTGTCGTATTTAGTACCTCAGATGCAACACAAGATTCAAAATGAAAACATCCATATGGACACAAAAAACGTGTTCATGGTACATTACAAATCTAGAATATTTTTCTAATTTTTAAAGCAATGGATAAATATTCAAAATTTGGCTTACAGTGAGGAGCTGAAGTCATCATATATATTCTATTCATTAAAGAAGTATTGCAAAGATTCAGCATTAAATGTAAAATATAATTTTGTCTTTGGCTATTACATATCGACCTAATGTCATTCTAAGGTCATTCTAGGTATATGGTCATTCTTTAACATCAGGTAATGCCTCCATTAGAGCTGAATCGATCAATTGAACCAACAAGATTATTCTAATTCTTAAAGCTTTGCAAATGAAGAGTGATAAGAATATCATTCTGTCATCAAAGCTAAACATTTGAAATGATCGAAGTAAACTGCTATACTCGGCGTAAAGTTAATCTTCTGCACAGATGTTTATGAGTTAACCTCTTCAGTTTTAATATGTCTTTATAAATATAAAATAAACTCTTAACTGCAAACATGTGAGAATTCCATTGAAAGTGTTCGGAGTGATCAGTCTTTTCTTGGAATGAATTCATTCACTAATTATGAAGCTAACTTGGCACAGAACCATTCTTTGGGATTACGTGTGTTTTCATCATCTTCTTCTATCTTCTTTCAAGGTGAATGCCCTCCTTGTTTTGATAGACCGGATACTGGTGAACTATTGATCGCTGCGTGTGTTAGTGCTCAAACATATGGTAAAGTATATTTTGACACAAGATCTTTTTATCTGTCTCAGATATGCCTTAATTGTCATCATCACTGAAGACATTGTGTGCAATCCTCACAGCATCGACATTGGCCGTGGGTGAAAAAGCAGTATTAAACATCTGATACGAATTCTCATTTCAAACTTATAATATATTATATTCATTATCATTATATACCAATGAAAACAATCTTCAAGTGGTTGTTGGTATTGCAACGCTTGCCGAAAGTCAACAGTTTCAACACAGCGCATGTGAGAAACCAGAAAAGAGTGGAGATACCTTAAAAGGTTAGACCAGTGAGAGATATATACGTGAGGACCGAGTCTGCAAACGGGCCGCAATACCTTACCATTAATCTAATTTGCTAAATGCATAGTGACCAACTAGATTAACTTGACATTACTAAAGAGTGAGCAGTCTGAGTATTCAAAACAAACTCAACTACACAACTATGAGCAAGAAATTAAGATTCCTCCCGAAGAAATTCTTTTGTTCCAACAGTGAGTAATCGAAATCCCTAATTAGTAGATAGCATTAAGGCTGTGGGCAACTTCTCACTAGCACCTTACAGTGAGCGAGAAGATACTCACAGGTTATTTGTCAAGGAGATATGGTTTCAGATACCTTACTGCTATAGTGGTTGAGTCATCAGAATGCACAAAATAATTTGTCAAGAAGATATGGTCTCAGATCCAGTACTGCTATAGAGGTTGAGTCATCAGAATGTATGACTTAATTTATCAAGGAGATATGGTTTCAAATACATTACTGCTATAGAGGTTGAGTCATCAGAATGTATGACTTAATTTATCAAGGAGATATGGTTTCAAATACATTACTGCTATAGTGGTTGAGTCGTCAGAATGTATGACTTAACTTATCAAGGAGATATGGTTTCAAATACATTACTGCTATAGTGGTTGAGTCATCAGAATGTATGACTTAACTTATCAAGGAGATATGGTTTCAAATACATTACTGCTATAGTGGTTGAGTCATCAGAATGTATGACTTAATTTATCAAGGAGATATGGTTTCAAATACATTACTGCTATAGTGGTTAAGTCATCAGAATGTATGACTTAATTTATCAAGAAGATATGGTCTCAGATTCATTACTGCTATAGTGGTTAAGTCATCAGAATGTACGACTTAAGTTGTCCTTTAGTTTATCCTTTAGTTCAATGCTTGCAAGTAGTGATGATGCAACAAATAGCATGGTAGTTCACACTTCAAGTTCAAATTCAAGTTCAAGTTTATTTGTACCATCATCATCATCATTAATTTATATTTTATAACATGATTAATAGTAAATTAATATACTTACATATAATAAATGATATGCAAAAATCAGTATATATAAATATACATATGATGGGTAGAGGAGTCAGAATAAGCAAAGCTTTTCGAGTCTGACCCCTTACAAAAAGAAAGGAAAAGAAATAAAGAAAATAATTAGCAATGTGCTAATTACAAAAGAATAACAGCAACATTAAAGAATGGTCTAAATATGCATGTAATTATATGTAATATGATGTCGACATCAATTTTTTCCTCAACCTATTTTTAAAAGTATATAAAGTAATATTCAATTCAGTGAGATTAGATGAGAATGAATTCTAGAGAGTAACACCACTTGAGCGAATCTGGGTCTGTCTAAGTCTAGTTCGTGAATATGGAATGTTTAGAGAATACATAGATCTCGTGTTGTAATGATGCATATTATATCTATAATGAAAATATGAGTTGTAAATAGGAGGAAGATTTCCATTATTAAACTTAAACATAAAAATACCTAGCTGATAATCAAATAAATCAAACATAGTTAAGACGTTCAGACTCTTAAAAAGAGGACCCGAGTGAGCAATATACGGCGCAATACAAATGTTACGAACTGCACGTTTTTGCAGTTTATATAAATTATGCAACAGTGATTTATTTGCACCTCCCCAAGCAAGTAAATTATAATTCAGGTGTGGAAGTATTAGAGTATTATATAAAGTCAATAATGTATCTTTCGGAAGAACATGTTTTAATCTATAAATAATTCGATTTGCACCGGCAATTTTACTACAGATATATGAAATATGATTTTTCCAGTGAAGGTTACAATCGATAATAGTACCGAGAAACTTAGTAGTTGCTGTGGTTAATACAATAGTGCCATCAATATTGATGGGAATATTAGTAGTATCATGTAATTTATTGTCGAATATAAGAATATTAGTTTTTAATAAATTCACAGACAACTTATTTGCATTAAGCCAGTTAATAATATGAGTAAACTCTTTTTCGGCTTCTAGAATTGCATCAGTTATGTTATCCTTCTGAAATAAGATTGTAGTGTCATCAGCAAATAAAACAAAGTTTCCCTTAGTAGAAGAATGAGAAATATTATTAATGTATATAAGAAATAGAAGTGGGCCTGAAATAGAACCCTGTGGAACACCAACATTACAAATGGACCTTGCAGATGTAACTCCGTTATAATATACATAGTTTATACGATTACTTAGATAACTTTGAAACCAGTTATAGGAAATTCCACGTACTCCATAAGCAAGAAGCTTCTTTAATAAACTAGAATGATCAATGGTATCGAAAGCCTTTGATAAATCAATAAAAATACCAACAGTAGACATTTTTTTATCTAAGCCACATGATATAGTCGATAGCTGCAAGATAAGTTGAATAGTTGAATAGTTTTCCGAACTTGAGTTTGACTATAGCAATTATTAGCGTTTTGACTGTATATACAAAATATTGACAATTATCACAGTACCATGGTGTTTGTTTATCCTGCAGTCTATTCAAAACATGTCCAATATATTTTTTTCATAATATTTCGATGTCTTTTGTTGTTCTTTCGTTCTAGTATACAATTTGCAGGTTACGAACATACGAGAGGAAGACGGATACAAAGTCGTCAACGCAACTATTTTGGATCCAATTAAGAGAGGTAATGACAAATGACAAATGGAGGAAATATACGTTAAAAATAGTACGAAATATAAAGTTTCGTTCACCAAATGAACATCTTTTAGCACTAATTAAGTTACATTCGAAAGAGAAACTTTCGTTGCCTTGACATTTTTGGACACAGCATTATTCAAACGTTGAATTACTTGAAAATAAACCAGAAAGTATAAAGGCTATGACTTACCACTCGCTGTGCCGACAATTAATAATTTGAATGTTTATGCAGTATTAAAAAGACATTTGCAGACGGATTTATGGAGGAAATTCAACATTACTACAACAATATTTAAAAGCTATATTGTGTTATAAAATGCTAGTGGTGGTAACCCAATTTGTACAGTTCAAAACTAGACTTGCTGGTATAATTTGGTTACTAATTCCCTGCCTCAGGTCAGGTCAGGTCTTACCTGCTACTGGTAACCTATAAAACCAGTACCGCCTGTATTAGGGTCGAGCTGTCAGCGACTAAACTGTCAACCCCACCTTTTTCCTGGAGGAATCAGGTGAGGAGGGTGGCTGGACACCCTGATGGAATTAAAAACAAGATCCATTTTTTTACAAGGGCGGACGAGCTCAAACTTGGGAGCCAACGGCCATCTAGCAAAAGCTGTTCATTTTGTACAGTATTCTCCTACTCACTGCCTTGTGAGTGCTAGGGATAGCGTAAGGCTAAGGGAATTAACCTTGACAGAAAATTTGGAGTGGAGCCCCGTAGACGGTCTGAATTGTCATTGGCAACCTTTCCGGCAACTCCTGCAACCAGCCCAATGCCAGACGTACTGCTCTGCTTTCCTCTGGAGTACATTGGTGAGGTCGAGAGGGGGAACTTGAAGCATAAGATTTACCTTGGGCAACTCAGGATCCCCATATGAACTGCCCAGGCTTTGCGTCATGGAGAGGACACTTCATCCTTGTGCTAGCAACACAAGGGCACAACACGGAAGACAGCAGTTACGGGTCATAAGTCAATTCTCAATTGTCGTAGAGATGGACGCCACGGGTTGTCTTTGTCGGTGGGAGGAGTCATTGTAACTCCAATGATCAGCTACCGCCCGCCAAAACTGGGCAGCCCCCAGCCAGTAAGGTGCTGATCCGACACGGGCTACATGCTTCTTTGGGTGCAAGGGGCTAGGGTGCTAAGCACCTGAACTGTGGACCGAAATACCTACGTTCCCAGCAACACAAGAAGAAATTTGAAGAAACTTCCAGCACTTCGTCTGGCAAGCTGGAATGTTAGAACTATGACGCCAGGCACTTCAGAAGATCTCCAGTACATCAACGACATCCGAAAAACAGCCGCCATTGATGCTGAGCTTTGCAGACTGAATATAGACATTGCTGCCCTACAAGAGACAAGACTTGCAGATGATGGGTCAATACAAGAGAAGGATTTCACATTCTTTTGGAAAGGGAAAGCCAAGGAAGAGAGACGTGAACATGGAGTTGGATTTGCAGTAAAGTCATCCCTACTGCCTATGACAAAGCCTCTCGTTGGTGGAACAGAGCGCTTGCTATCTCTCCGCTTAAACACCAGTAAGGGCATAGTTAACCTGGTGGCTGCATATGCTCCAACTCTCGCTGCCAGTCCTGATGTGAAGAACAAATTCTACAGTGAACTCGATGAGCTCATTGGTCAACTCCCAGAATCGGAAGACCTCTACCTGCTAGGTGACTTCAATGCAAGAGTCGGTGCTGAACATGATTCCTGGCCCACATGCGTCGGTCACCATGGAGTAGGAAAGATCAATGAAAATGGTCAAAGACTTCTGGAACTCTGTTGCAACAGGAACTTGTGCATTACAAACACCTACTTTCAGCACAAAGAAAAACATAAAGTGTCCTGGATGCACCCACGCTCACACCAGTGGCATCAGCTTGACCTGATCATCACTAAAAGAAGTCGCATTGGAGATGTGCATACAACCCGCAGCTACCATAGCGCTGACTGTGATACCGACCACGCTCTAGTCATCAGCAAAGTTGTACTGCAGCCCAAAAGGATACATCATGCCAAACCAAGAGGTCTCCCAAAGATCAACACTGCCTGTAGTGCGGATGCTGTAAAAACTCACAAATTCAACGCATCCATGAAGAACTTTGGTCCCGCTCTTCCTGATGAAACTGCAGAATCAAGATGGTGTCAGCTTAGCTCCTTCATCTACCAGTCAGCCATTGATGCTTTTGGGAGGAAGAAAAGACAAAACACCGACTGGTATGATGCCAACTTGAAAGTTATTGAACCTGCAACAATAGCCAAGAGACAGGCTCTTATAAGATGGAAGCAATATCCAAGTGCCAAGACCTTGAGTGCCCTTAGGAAATCTAGGGCTGAGAGTCAGAGGATTGCCAGGAAATGTGCTAATTATTATTGGACTCAGCTGAGCACCTCCATCGAACAGGCCTCCACTAGTGGCAACATCGGGGCCATGTATGAAGGAATCAGGCAGGCAACTGGGCCAGCTGTAAAGAAGTCAGCACCCCTGAAGACAAAATCAGGTGAGATCATCACTGACCCAAACAAGCAGATGGACAGATGGGTGGAGCATTACCTTGAGTTATACTCAATAGAGAACACGGTCTCCGAAGATGCCATCAACTGCATCCCTGTCCTACCAGTACTAGAGAACCTAGACAAGGAGCCTACAATGATTGAGCTTGAAAAAGCTATTGATGCTCTATCCAGTGGCAAAGCTCCAGGAAATGATGCCATTCCACCTGAGGTCATCAAAGAAGGAAAAGCTACACTTCTACCCCATCTCCATGAACTTCTCTGCCTCTGCTGGAGAGAAGGACAGGTACCACAAAGCATGCGTGATGCCAAGATAGTGACCCTCTTCAAGAACAAGGGTGACAGGAGCGACTGCAATAAGTATCGTGGAATATCCCTCCTCAGTATTGTTGGCAAGGTGTTCGCACGTGTGGTCCTAGCTAGACTTCAGGTGCTAGCTGACAGGGTGTATCCAGAATCCCAGTGTGGCTTCAGATCAGGAAGGTCCACTATCGACATGATTTTCTCTGTGAGACAGCTCCAAGAAAAGTGCAGGGAACAGCAACAACCACTATTCCTAGCTTTCGTCGACCTTACCAAGGCTTTTGATCTTGTTAGCCGCAGTGGACTCTTCAAGCTGCTGCAGAGGATAGGATGTCCTTCGACACTCCTCAGCATCATCACGTCCTTCCATACAAACATGAAGAGCACAGTCATCTTCAATGGCAGCACATCCAAACCCTTTGAGACCAAAAGTGGAGTTAAGCAGGGCTGCGTGCTTGCACCAACCCTGTTCGGAATTTTCTTCTCTCTGCTTCTGTCGTATGCCTTCCAGACCTCTACTGATGGGATCTATATCCACACCAGGCACGATGGCAAACTGTTAAACCTAGCCCGTCTGCGAGCCAAGACCAAGATCACTCGTGTTCTGATAAGGGAGTTGCTGTTTGCTGATGATGCAGCTTTTACCAGCCACACCGAAGAGGGACTCCAGCATCTTATGGACTGCTTCTCCCAGGCATGCAGAGAATTTGGCTTAACCATCAGCATAAAGAAAACAGAGGTCATGGCACAGAACACTACATCTATTCCAGCAATCAGGATCCTTGACGCCACACTTGTAGTAGTGGACAACTTCAAATATCTGGGCTCTCTGATGTCAAGCAACTTGTCCCTGGATGGTGAGATCAATGGGCGCATTGGAAAAGCAGCCTCAGTGATGTCTAAACTCAACACCAGAGTCTGGACGAATAAGAACCTGACGCTGCACACCAAGCTCAAAGTCTACCAAGCATGTGTTCTCAGTACGCTTCTCTATGGCAGCGAGACTTGGACAACATATACCAGGCAAGAACACCGACTAAATGCTTTCCAT
Organism: Apostichopus japonicus; assembly: GCF_037975245.1. Lineage (NCBI taxonomy): Eukaryota > Metazoa > Echinodermata > Holothuroidea > Aspidochirotida > Stichopodidae > Apostichopus > Apostichopus japonicus. The sequence goes on along the minus strand of NC_092574.1, from coordinate 11,768,635 downwards.
CTCAGATGCCTCCGCAAGATCATGGGCCACACATGGGAGGACAAGGTCACCAACAACGATGTTCTGTGCAAGGCTAGGTCAACATCAATCTATGCAATGCTCAGTGAACGTCGGCTACGCTAGCTTGGACACGTCTCCCGTATGGACAAAGGACGCATCCCCAAGGACCTACTGTATGGTCAGTTGGAGTGTGGCACAAGATCCACAGGTCGCCCACAGCTCAGATTCAAGGACTTGTGCAAAAGGGATCTCCTGTCAGCCCACATGGACATCAACACCTGGGACGACATAGTAGTAGATCGCCCCTCCTGGAGACATGAAGTGAAACAGGGAATAGATAGAGCAGAGCAAGACAGAAGAGAGCAACAAGACCTCAAGCGCCAAAGAAGGAAGGAATCTAGCTCTAGCTCAAAAGAAGATACCATCCATGTCTGCACTGACTGTGCTAAGGACTGCCACTCAAGGATAGGCCTGTACAGCCACCGCAGACGCTGCTCGAAAGTAACGGAACGCAATCCATCGTCTGCACAGACGGACGGAGGCCAATGATGAATTGCTGCCATTCAGCGTATTAACTTCGTTGTATGTTAGATGGTCCTCTGTAATAGTAAGCAACGACTATTATAGAAATACTGTGCGAAACAACCGACAGATACCAAACAATCTGTAAACTTGAATCTGCAGCCAGAAGTTAGCATTGAAATCAATTCCACGTAGCAGTGAGTATAGTTGTGGTCTTGACAACAATAGCCTTAAATGGAAACCAAGAAAATTAAATAAGCACAAAAGATTAAAAAGAAGACTTTAATCGCACAGGAACCAAAAACCAGATGTTATAAACGATCGCAGCCCATGTGTTGACTTGCTACACTCATTGCTATCGAAATTGTCTGATTTTGGTATGATTTATGATTTGTCTGATTTTAGTTTTTATAACAGTATCGAAGTTGCACAGAATCAACACAATTTTTTTAAATTAATTCTGCGATATCTCATGATGTCCAATACGTGCGCCAGCTTAACTTTCTGTATATATTTGAAGACATTTATACATTTCAACCATCAAGGGTTTTAACTAATGCTGCCATTCGTATGATGTTTCCAGTATTCCACAGAAAATGATATCTAATTACAAGCCTTTCTTTCGATTCCATAGGTGATGAAAGAGATGTCCATATGCATGACTCTCGTGAGTTCTGGCTCAGCAGAGCTTGTCGTTGTCCACATATAAGAATTAGGCAGTACTTGTTAATTGGCAGTAATACATTGGAGTATACAAAACCAGACGGGAATGGTGCGGTTAAAGGGTGAGTGTATGTAGATTCCAACGAAGCATAACATAATATGTTATGTTACGTAATACTGTAACATATATATAACGATGACAAGAGGCGAACTTTGAATTTCATTAGATGGGTTGTCCGTTGACAAACTGAATTTGTTTTACACATTTGCGAAGACATGTCTCTTAACAGCATATTGTAGCTGCTTTTCTTGCAAATAGACAGGTAATAATGAGCAAAATACTGGTATAAATTGAAAGTTTATTATTGTTACTTTAGTAATGAACCGCAACATAAGGGAAATACCATATATACTACTTAATCTTGTCTGTCTGTCTGTTGAATTTATGATGTCTAATTGTGAACTTTTTTTGAAACATTTCAAGGACAACCCGCTAACATTTTAGTAGAAAAGATATAGGCGTGTGATAAATGTATTTGAGTAAAGTATCCAGTTTGTCTGGTGGGAATAAGTAACCATCAACAATGTCTAGTGTTTAAAACAAAATCTTCATATGTGATAATAAGATAACAAGTACATGTCGTACTTCCTACTACTGGGATACTCTGTGAAATAAGTCATGACTATATATAATGCTTGTGATAGTAACATTTCGACTAACAGTTATATCACACATAGGAAAATTGCCTTGTTCCCAGAATCACCACGAATAATATGAATATGGTGTGGTTTTAAATGATGGTACGCAAATGGCTCTTTTTCAGTGTATCCTTGCTATATCTTTACGTGCTTTACTTCAATAAGACATGAGATTTTGATATCATGAAGAGAAAACTTTCCCTTAGTTTCAGAAGAAATAAAATTACCCGAACATGTCTGCAGCTATTTTTAACGCCAACAGCTCACTAATTGGTTAGAAATGTAAGCGTTGTCTGCCAGACGCTTCATTGCTAGCTATAGTATAATCCTTAATCACTGCAACAAAGTATAATATATACTTTGTGGATGGTAATCACTACTTATTGGGTGTAAATTACAAATGCTTAGGTCCAGTATCACAACATCTCATTATACTACAATCAACCGTCTAAACCTCTGTTTTTATTTATCTGTAGGTATCGCTACGTCATTGACAACAATTCAATTATGACACGTTGGAGAAATAAATATAACAGGGAAGTCCGAATACCCATCCGCGATGGTAACAGTGGCTGCAACTAATTGAAAAGCGTTGAATTTTAATTCCTGAAGCAGCAACGTGGAATTAAAATTAGTTAGAGAATATGTGGCAGCTGGTATTGGTATCTATTTTTCCAATCACTTTTATCCATAATTTTAAAGTTAAACTTAGCCGGGTAGCATATCTTACAACTTCTCCTAGATTTCATTTTATTTCTTTTCCTCTTATAACAAGAGAACGGAGAGCTGCTTTCAATAAATAATCTGCAGTTTTGTTTTAAGTCTAATGTCGCCATGCTATAAATCAATATGTCGTTTTGTCGTTTGTTTGATCCCATGAATAGGATATATCAAGAGAAGTAAGGTCAATTAAGGATATGTATCACTTTGGGACCAATGAGCGAGAGTTGCAAACTGCAACCGGAAGGTGGAAATCTTTGGAACAAGAGACATCCTAAAGAATTTTAATGAAGTGATTCGCCATCAATTAACTATACTTCTAGTTATTAGTTTGAAGTAGATATTCGATGATTTTTTGAAAACTAACTAATCGAGCTTTTTTAAATGTGTAAGTGGTAGTAGAGTGGGTAGCTAAACATCTCATGAACAGTGCTGAAGTTATATAGCTTTTGTCTTTGACAATAAAGTAATGTTTCTCAAAACTAGTTTCTATGATCTTCTTCTTTTTTAATTCATACAAACTGCAAAAAGGGTAAATATAAATTTCCATGATTCCAGGCAGGAACCGACATTTCCTTTCCCCGTATCTGTCAAGGCCCAAACGCCCCGAAAGCCTCAATCCTCATATCTTTCCTCGTCATTCGTCACAATTAACCCGCAGATAGCAAATTTTGTATGCCTTGCACTGAATGCTTCAAGAATGCTGATTAACATGAGTTGGTAGCTTTCCTGTTAATTCTACCCTTATATACTTGAAAGCGAGCTGGTTAAGCTTTACGCATGCAGACTGCATTAACAAACGCACCAGATATTACATAAAAGTATATACATACACGTTCTCTAATACAACCTATGTACTGTATAAAAGTCCAATACACAATAAGGTTACAATAAGACTTCAAAAGAATCTTTAAAAAGTTTTCATTTCCTAAACAATTTAAGCGATCTGTTTCTCTCTGCCGGATTTCGTATTTAAAAACTGAATGTGACGCGTTAATTACTACAGAAGTTAACTTCAATTATTAAAAGAATTTTAACAGAGTAATATCTTCCCAAAAAAAAAAAAAACTGCAAGAGGAGCATCCGTTGTTTTGACGTACTCTGTACCTATCCGTTTGAACGCAGAACGACCAATTGAAAGTATGTGTTGGCAGAACGAGACCAAAGTATGCATGTTTTGGTGTTCTTACTAAGCGCATTTCTTTTTCAATATGAAGTTAATCTTTATTTCGGCTAACGAAGATTAACTTATGCTACACTTTACTTAAATTATTAGCAATATGTCGAAACTATCCTTTAGCATTTGGGCACATACGCTCTTAGGGGATGGTTCTATGATCATGGACTAAATATAAGAATATGTACTAAAAATCTTCTTTGAGAATGCAAGTTGACGAAGAATATAGAAACATTTAAGATGTGCCGATTTATATAACAATAAATACGCGAATATGAACTTTTCATGATATAAAGGCGTCTTTGTTATTTTAGATGGCTCTTAAAACGGATTAGGTCTACATATAGACGACAAAGAAGACATCTCATTAATTAATTAACAAAAATACTTAATTATTTCACATATTTACAAATAAAATTTACTTTAAAAGTATAAAATTTTCAACTTAATGCTGAATCCACGTCATCTGAGACGAAACTCACAACAGCTAGTGAATGGGCTGACAGGTTAATATGGGGAAATAGATCAACATCAAAACTCACCTTTTTAAACCAGTTTTATAACTTGTTCTCTAAACATTATTGAAAGGATTACTAACTAGGGTGAATGCTATTAAAGAGGGGTTTGGATTTACTTTAATCATGTTGATTAAGTAAAACTATGACTTGTAGTATCAAGTAGGGGCAAATTCTGTATTTAAATGCAGGAAAGTTTTTAAAACAGTAAAATTGCACCGGAGTTTGTCATCACAATACGAGGTGTGTTATTTACCTAACGTCTTGCAATGAAACAAGAAAGACCTCTGAAATAATATGACATATTTCAATGTTAGTTTCTGATTGATATAATTCCGATGGCAACTGGAAATAAACATTAACCATAAATCTTTGATATGGAACAATAGATCGTCATAACGATTTCAATATACAACAGCTACTGCAAGGTGAATGGATCACTAAGAGACTTTAGCAAGGTGGCCTAAACTACATGTGAAATTGTATAAACAAATATTTAGGTGAATTGATATCAAACATATTGCCTCCTTTTTCATTGCTCTTCGTGAATCCAAATCATCCGTTTATTACCTCGATATCATTGTGAGATTAGATAAATCATGAGGCAGTAAAACAGGACTATATATGGCTGACAAATATTGTGTGAGTTACCTAGCATATTTGGGTAGAAGTTTTAACAACCGATGTTTGAGATTCAAGGAGCAAACGGAAACCATTTGGCAACTTAAGGACAAACCGTAGTCGCCAAACTGGAGCCTATAAACCTATAAACCGAACATGTGCGACTGATGTGTGCATCAAACGGCGTTCGCACACCGGAACAGTATAAGGGGTGGTCAGTAATTCCGAAAATTAACACTTATTGCGCAGTACTGAGGCAGCCCAACGTGACCTTCATGCATGAACAATGCATATGTAATACAGATAACGTTTATATGACTTATCGTTAGATACTTAGCCATTTTGCTGACGAAAACGTTCATCCTTTTGCTAAATTTGGTAACCACATTCGAGACGATTTTCGCGCAAAATATGTTAGGTGCATGTTTAACTTGAGCAGCTAACGGGTCATAATTAATGGTATGCAGGGATGATACTTAAGCGCAATATGCTCCTAAACTGATAATCTTGGTACAGTTATAGTTTAAGTGTTCAACAGTTGTTTGTTTCAGAAATATACAAAAATTTCTATTATCAATTTGACGATGCGTCGCGTATTTTTGGCTCTCATGCGTGTGTAAGTGTGTTTGTGTCATGATGTATATTTGTGATACTTTTAAGGATAAGTCACCCAATATATAGCCTGGGCACGAATTCTAACTAATTCATTCGAAACCCCAGTCCCCTTTCCTTTTAAATGTGAATCACGAATCCCATGGAAGGAACAGCTATTACGCTTGATACTCATATGGCAAACCAAATGCCTATTAATGAATGTTCCCGGTTTTCAGTTTAAACCCCTGATTACCAACCCATGAACCTGGAATATCTCGAATATATCAGGATTACGATGTTAATAACGGTATTTGCCGAAATCCAGCTTTTCATCGAAAATCCAGGTTTTCGTCAAAAATCCAGGCTTTCGACTGATAATCTAAGATTATCTGGTGATAAACCGATTTTCGGTCGAAAAACCCGGATATACATACCAATAAATTTATCTCTCAGGTTTTCAACAAAAACGATAAATCTGGATTGCCGATAGGAAAAAAGAAAGAAACAAGGTTTATCGTCAATATAAATTTGCATTATCAATGGAAAACCTTGGATTATCGGGCGCAAAATCTGTAGCATCAACCGCTAAACCTAACTTGTATTACAGGTCGAAAATCCAGGTTCCTCAACGATAAACCTGTATCATCGCTCGAAAAACTTGGAATATCATCGTTGAACTTGGATTATCGTCTTCAGTGGCGTAGGAAGGTACTTTTGAGTGGGGGGCTGAAGACTGATGGCCGGTCTGGGGGAGGGGTCTAAGGGGAGGGTGTGTCCCCCTCCCCTTTGGAATTTTTTTGCATTTCCAAGTGGCCTCAGATGCAATCTGGTGCAATATAGCACACTTCAACACCCACTTCAGTTTGTAAATAATTTTGCATTTTTACCTGGCCTTAGATGCAATTTGGTGCTCCAAATGAGATTTTTTTCTCATTTGGAAATGAAAAAGGGGTTTTCTGACATGCGAAGCGGGGGGGGGGGCGGAATGATACTTCCGCCCCACCATATTTTTCACTGGGGGGCTGGCTCCCCCCAGCCCCCCGGTTCCTACGCCCTTGATCGTCTTTCTTACATATTCGTATTAGAGAGCATGCATCTGACATGACATTTTGCGTTTTATGCTATGAATCTAATCTACATGGATTTATCCAGATCACTTCAATATGACTACCTAAGTCTCCGCGACGACAACATGAGTAGAGTGGTACATACGGCGCGCCATACTCTAGCACCGCGAAGATCGGATCCGACCTATGGCATGTGAAGCGGTATTGGTACTTGTTAGTGTATGCTCTGAAGACGAAGTGCGGGAAGTCAGCACGCAGTCAACCAACCGCCGGCGTTTATTTCATCTATCCTGTCAAAATGTCTGAGCAGAAAAAGGTAATGTATCACCATGCATGTGCTGTTGAGGAGTTCACCACCCAATGTGATATATGAGTCTAACTCCTACACCAAACATCGAGAACAATATTTTATTGTTCCTTGTAAACAAAGCTAACAAAAGTTAGGCTAGGCCTAACCGATTAGTCACAATGATATAGGCCTAGGCTAGGAAGCCTATAACTGGCCGTTAGGCTCGTACATGCCCAACGGTAGGAACACAGGCCTAGCGTTACAACATGCACACAGCGGCGATCCGAAATTCTCGAATCGAAATAAGCATTTCCAAAACAATAACCTCGATTCCATGCTTTCGGAAATATAAGTTGAACTGAAGTGAATTTTCTCCAAACGCAAGGTTATTATCTAGACACAGACATAGTAACGTAGGCCTAAATGAATTCACGAAAGTAGGCACATAACATCAATGATTGAGCAATTTACAACTGTTTTGCCTGTACTACTATAGGCGGGGGACGTGTCATTCCTCCATCGGTACTTTCCGCCATAGAAAATGTGCTCTTTTCGCCATAGAAAATGTGCCATTCCGCCATTAATTTGTATATGAACTATACCAAGCCCCGAAAAATCCACAAAATCAGTCATTTAAACCTACAATCAGAATCGTACTTTTTGAATAAACTATCAACTATTCAACTAACTATTATATATTTGAAGACAATCATGTATCAACACTTATGAACTTACAATTCAAACTATTCAATCAACATGTACAGTGCATCAACTCCCCAATATTGTCTTAACTACAATTCAGGCTATCCAGCGAACCTTCACATTTGAAGCAGTGTATACTTTCCTTATCAGAGAAAGCTTCCCTGATACATTCCTGTACACCAAGGTCAAATCCATACCTTAAATGTACCTTTCCGCCATGGCCGAAAGAGTAATGGAGTATAGTCTCTCCGTTTTAGAGTAATACTAACTTTTTCTTTTTTTCTTTTTTTTTCTTTTTTTTTCTTTTTTTTTCTTTTTTTGTATCTGACATGAAGTGTTTTCTCTCCTTTTTAAAGTACTTAATGTAAAGTAATCTACAGACTAGTTCCTTAACCATCTCTCACTACTCGAGCCCTTTAATGATCTTGGGATTCTTATGGAAAGACACTGGTACACGGCACACAGAAATGACATAACAAATAACGCCCAACCCTTCAACTTTAAATGGAATTGTTTGGTGGAAAATGGGGTTCAGTCCTTTCGGTCATATCATGTTTTGTATTTGTATCGCCCTTAGCATTGCCCTGTGATGAATTTTAGTTCTGGTATGACAGTACATTTTGTGAACCAATAGTTCCCGCACTCATACCGCACTGCAATTTATCATACCTGAGCTAGGCGTACATATAACCTGCGTATATAATTTTTTCTGACTTTTTTGTCAAAAATGTTACTTTCTCCAGTTTTTTTGTCTGTAGGATGTGAAAGATGAATCAGAATACATCACCCTGAGAGTAATTGGTTCTGTGAGTATCAATCTTTCTTTGTATTAAAGAGATGTAATAACATAACATCATTTACTGTAGCTTGTCAAACCATTTGCCTGCTGATCTTTCCAACGTTTGACTCATTTTAGTTATTATTTAGCTATATCTAATACAACTTATGCAAAGCTGACATCATGAGGTAATGACATCAACCACAGCACTCGTGAAAATGGGATTTGAGTGATTGAATTCCTTGAAGCATTTGTGGGGATATACTTGTATTTAATTGCTCAAATTAAGCAATTTGATGCAAGACAATTTACAATTTCTTACAAGACAGTTTTGGCACCTTTAAAGTACGACTCCACGATATCATACTTGCAATATGTACTACTGTGTACTGGTTAGTAATTTCTTTTCGGTCGGTCCCCTGGTACCTGTTCCCATCACTAATGTATACTAAACAGTAGAATTTCCTGTGTACGAGTGGATGTTGTGAGAGATAATTAGTTTACCAACACCATCTTACATATTTTTTCTTGCAGGTAGGTTCAACCGTTGAATTTAAAATCAAAAGGTCAACACCCTCGAGGAAGCTGAAGAAAGCATACTGTGATAAGCAGGTATGAAAGCAGGATCGTTTTTAGTCTACCTAGCCAAATTAGTCTGCAGGCTTTGGCCACAGACAGTTGACCTGGATCTCACCAAGAGACTGAGTAAGGGCCCTGTAGTCAAGGCTGGTATAGTCTGCTCCAGTACTTGACAATATTTTTCAGAGGAGCCTGTCAGGGCTTTGTCATGAGCCATGTTAACCCAATACATTTTGTTAGTGCTCACAACAAATGCATATATATAAATATATATATATATATGTATATATATATATATATATAATGAAGAGGACAACATGTTATGCCTTTAAATCCAACATAATATTTAGAATAGAATAGAATAGAAATAACTACACGCTACACAAATTTTCGGACACCCTGGTCCTTCGTCAGGCGTAAAAAGAGTGATTGAAATCATGTTAGTCCACATAAGCCCCAGACTGTTCAAAGTGCTTGAACCCGGAAAGAAAAGCCATATCCCTATCGAGACCCTGACAGTGTGAACGTACTTTAAGGATCAATTCGACTTCCTTCAAGTTTCCAAGATGGATTATAAAACAAACAAGCAACAGTGAAGCCGTTATGGTATTGGTCTGTCTTTTTCTTCCTAAGTTTGAATGATCTGTTTCATCAGTCTGACTCTTCTTGCTGCCAATAAACATTTTGATGTATCTATTTTATCTGCGAAAGGAGTTCGCCTGCCTGAATAGATATTGTTGATACAGTTTCCGGTATTTTCTGGTCACTACAGTTAACTGGGGCTCTGTGTGTATGTGTGTGTGTTTATTATCTACATGGCACAGTGCCCAAGGCATACAACTCGGGAGCTGCAAAGATTGTAAAGGTCGCAATGTTTCCTGAAATCACTTCCATGAACGTTAAACTTGAGGTTCATTTACAGTGCAGTACAGGTCCTTTAATGCAGCGAGACAAAAAGAAATCAAGTATCCAAACCCGTTCTGTCTTCCTCCAACGACTGAATCTGCGACTTCAAAGAGATGATGTCTACTTCCAGAGATTTCACTTTACAGCCCATCTGCGTTTCCAGTCTCTGTAGCTCCTAGAAAAGTATTAGAAATATGTTAAAGTTAATCCAAAGTCAATGAACCTAGTGTATCATCTCAGAATATTGGTACAAATGCTCTATTTACTTCAGAAACTGACTGTTCTAATCTTGTTGATAGGAAGCCAGTTCATACGCATTCACACACCAGTACACTCACTGTGGTCCAGTCTGTGACACAAAGGTCTGAGGTCAGATTCCTACCTTTGCCTGATGAGTCCAAAAACTGCAAAATGGGTCACACACACACACACACACCCACATATATATATATATATATATATGTATATGTATATATATATATGTATATATATATATATATATATATATATATATAGATATATATATATATATATATATATATATATATATATATATATATATATATATATATATATATATATATATATATATATACCCAGCATGTCAGAAAGTAGCATGTTAGGAAAGGATGTAAAAACAGACATTATTTATTAGGGTTTATAACAGACCTCAGTTTTACTCTGCAGCTGGTCCTGCAGTAGGTGCATTTCTTTGTTTTGCTGGCCGTCATGTCGCTTCTGTGATATTTCTATTCCTTCCAGCTGTACAAAAGAGATGGTTTTGTATCATTCAGTGAACTCATGGTTTCTAATCTTCAATCTCCACTTGGAAGGTTGGAATTAGTCTACATGAGTTGTTACACAGGTTTTTTTTTCTTCATGTTCAGTGTAATTTTCTTTCTTTCTCAAAAGCCGAACAGTTAAAGGGGCATATTGCATTAATTACAGCCAAATGTCACTGCCTGAAAAGTTGTGTGTAATAAATATAGGCCACTTTTCAATAGGCGCTGTATACCAAGCACACATTTTGTACATTCTATAAAACAAAGGAAGTTGTAATTGCAAAAGATGACTTACAAGATAACTTTTAAAGGATGAGATTAGGCAAAAAGTTTAGTCTGGAAATGCTTAGTTACAACAAAAACAGGAACATTCCAGTGCAAGAATTGTTTCTCTAGCTATTACTGTTTTCAGATTATTCACCTTTAAAATATATGCTAAATCCCTGGCATGATCCTTTAAGGCTGAAATGATGATACTGTCATGTGCTGAAATGGAAATCCATTGTTTTAATTAACCTCTAATTACTCAACCAAGACATTTCCTTTGAACTTCACAGAACATAACAGGTAAAAGGGCCAAGAAGAGCACATGCCCCGTTGAAAGCCCAACCATGCAACCCCAGCACAGGAATACACACAAAAATATATATATAAAAAGAAATAAATTTTAAAAACTCATTAATTAATAAAAAAGTACACCTTTAACTCCATTAAATACAACCACTCTTAGTAAAGACTTATCAATGTTTTCTTAAAAGACAGCACAGAATCAGAACTAACAACCCAATCTGGCAAGTTATTATATTCTTTCACAAGCTAAGTTTTCTAACAGTCAGACGAGAAAATCTTTCATTAATTTTAAACTATAACTATGAGAAATAGTTGGAACCTTCAAAAAATCACAAGCACCTAAAGAATCACTAATTGTGAGGAACTTATAAACCTGTATCATGTCACCTTGGACTCTCCTCAAGTCAAGTGTAGTTAGCCCAAGAGCTCTTAAACAACTTTCACAAGGTAGTTGCCGAATATTGGAAATAATCCTAGTAGCTCTCCTCTGAACCTGTTTCAGTACTACTAATTTATCCCTTCCATTAAAAGAACTCCAAAATTTGTGTAGTGTACTCAAGATGTGGCCTTACTAACTGTTATACAAGTTTAAAACAACATCTTCACTTAGGAGAAGGAGGTTTTAAACTAAGAAGCTAAGAACAAGACTTTTGACCTGAGAGTTGCAAATTGAACAAAAGGAAAAATACAAAGTTCTGCATTTTTAAATGAACAAATGCCTAACATCTAGGAGTCTTGAAGTATTGATACATCTAGACTATGATAGTTTCTATCGCTAAAGGTAATAATCTGTTACCTTAGTTTTCAGGGTGTCTCTTGCTTTGGTAGTGTCAAGCAGTTTTTTCTCGGTTTTGGCCAGAGTTGCCTGTAATTCAGACTTTTCTTTTAGTGTTCTCTGAAGATTACCCTCCAGTCTTGTAACTTCATTTTTCTCTTGCTGCCGTTGACGATCCAAGTAAGCCTGGTATTTAACCAATCTTTGTACCTTTCAAAGCAATGAAAAATAAGTGTACACCAAGATCATGTTGATTACCTAACATAATCCACAAAGATCTAGCTTTAAATATGCCACAACAATTGAATGGTCATCAGAGATAAATGATTAAGATTGAAAATGTAGAGAATACTAAACATTTTGCCACCTGTATATCTATGATTTAAAACCTGTACTGCAATAAGTTTGGAGTATATATAGACGGAGAACTTTTGATTTTCCGTAGTACTAGAAGTAGGAAGTTACCCACTAAATGTTATCAAATTTCTGCAGAAAAGGACAAAGTAAATCTAAAGTGAATGTGTTGGAAATATTAACAACAAAGGAACTTTGCAAACTTGTTCACTTTGTTCTAGATGTTAATTGAATTCTGAAATACATTTTGCCACCTAAAAAACTTATTTGACAAGTTTTCTTCTTACCTCTGATTCCAGTTCCTTGAGTCTTCTGTCATCTTGACTGCGAGAAACTCTCCTCTTTGTTTGTGTACTTCCAGATGGAGGCTGTGGAGCAAATGAAGATGCATGTTCAAAAATCCAGACATTTCAACAACAGCAGTCTTACATCAGCTCTGATATGTCAGTAATAATCACAATTCTCATTTATCTCTAGGATGTCAGTCAGACCATGGAGTGGCATAGAAAGTAAGACACATATGATCCTTCTCCTCCCCCCCCCCCTTCCATTGCCAAAGTTCTATCACTTCTAAACTGACATTAATAGTAAGTTATCAACAGTTATTTATTTTTTATATTAGTGTATATATAAGATGAAAAAGATATCTAGATAGGACTTGTGCTATTTTTATCATGTCACTCCACAATGATGGACACATCAGAAATGGCTACTGAACTAAAATGAGGGTGAATAATTACACTTTACGCAGAAGAAACCACTTTTCTGTGCTATTTTGGGAAGAGCTTTGATGCCTCTCCTGATGGAGAACAGTAAGTAGAGAACCTGGCTGTATAAAACAAATTCATTAAAAAAAACATCCAAAGTTGTGTGACAATGCATTATTTGATGTATGCTTCACTTACGAGAGACTCAGTAGATGATACTTTTCTTAAAGGTGACATGAACAACAACGTGTTGTTAAGAGACTTTGGTGCCAGATCTAAAGAGAAAATGAGAATAAACAGTATTTAACAGGCACACTGTGTGGACAAAGTATACAAGGAAAATGTATAGGACCAGTACTGCATCGCAAAGATGCCAGACGATCAAGTTGCTGTGTAAGTGTGGTTAATACAAGAACCATCAAGCATTAATTAAAGTAAAATTAAACTGAGACAAATTTCAGAGCCTACATAGCTGCGGCACAACTTGAACACTATATTATTCCCATACAATTTATTACCAAAGGCCACAAGTAGAAACACATTAACATGTTTCATTGCTCCAGTAACAAACACTTTATTATTCCCACATTACCAAAGGCCACAAGAAACATGTTTCATGGCTCCAGTAACAAACACTATGTTATTCCCATACAATATATAATCAAAGGCCACAAAAAACACATGAACATGTTTCATTGCTTGGGCAGGTCCAAGCTACTTGCACTGTGACGTACGGGACATTTCAGAGACTTAAATGTGTCTAAAAGTATATAAAATCTATTTTCCAGAAACTTTATAAGGTTTTCATATTTGTTATTGCTGCTACTTTATTACAAACTCATGAAGATTTCCTACACTTGCTTTAATTAGGTCCCATCTTAATTAATGTACAGTGTGACGTACGGGACCAGAGAATTTTGTGTTTTTTTTTGCTAAAGAGCAAATCTGAAATCCCTCTGAAATTAGGAGGGCAGTGATCAAGCTGTTATAACTAGTGAATAGCCTTACCTTCCAAGGGCTAAGCTGTAACATATTAGAATAAAAATATGAAGCCATTCCAGTTCAGTGATTACACAAATGAAAATTGTCCTGTGACGTACGGGACATGTGACATACGGGACAATTTGTCCAAATAAAAATTGACTATGAAAACTCATATTTTTATTCCTGAATATACCATAACAAGCTGATTTCTACATAAAAACATTAATTCGGATATGCCAGAACAATGTCATTGGTAATTTAATGCCATATTTCCTACTTTCGGGAATCGAAAAGAGCAGTGACTATACTTGTGAGATCATTCCACTACATAAAACATGGAATGCGTAAAGTATAAATCTACTCTACACATTCATCAAATACTCATAACATCAATTTTAGCTTTGTTAGACCACAAATGATCCAAGATGCAAGTTTTGGTGCAAAACTGTCTCGATATATACTGTAAAACACTGTATCATACTCCCCACTATTGACCCTCAAGTTGAAATATGATCCATCCCATTCAAAAACATATCAAAATGTCCACAGTAACGTCCACATAATGTCCATCTATGAAACTAGTACAACAAAGAAAACTCTATAGACCTAATACTTGTTACCAGACCAAATAGTCATAACATCAATTCTAGCTTTGTTAGACCACAAATGATTCAAGATGCAAAGTTTTGGTGCAAAACTGTTTTGGTATATTGTATACTGTACAACACTGTATCATACTCCCCACTATTAACCCTCAAGTTGAAATATGATCCATCCCATTCAAAACATATCAAAATGTCCACAGTAACGTCAATGTAATGTCCATCTATGAAACTAGTACAACAAAGAAAACTCTATAGACCTAATACTGATTATTGAACAAACTCATGAGTGATTGTCCTCTGCAAAAATTGGGCGAGCAAAACTCTACACTTGTAACTAAAAATCTCAATGTCTACTATCTAAGTTCAGGACACAAGAACATTTTTGCACAGTCATGATAGTCACACTTCACAATAGGCCTACGAAATGTTGAAATGCAAACTCAACATTCTTTAAGTCGTCCTCATTCAACGTCAATGTTGAATAGCATTGTAGATGATTCTGTATCCCACACACACACAATTGACTTCCCGATATATTGAACAACACCTGGGCTGTTGGTGGTCATCAGTCAATGGTTTATTTGAAGCCATGTTGTGCTCTTCAGGCATGCAGGGATTATAAGTTGCAACTACTGTACCATCTTTCAACAAAATAAATTGGTAAGCATTGGAAGGTTTCCAGTAGAGGTCCCCATTGGAGCCCATGCATGTTTATTATGTATAAATACAGGGTTTCCCCCACACTATGTCCCGTACGTCACATTTTTAAGTTTGATAATTAGATTTGCTGTGAATATTTTTTCAATATTTTTGGGATGGATTTTGTTGAACAATGTTCTTAATTAGAACTTAACAGAATATCACCAAAAAAAATTGTTCGTCCACATCAAAACTTGAAAAAAAGTGCTGAAAATTGTGACGTACCGGACATCAGTATTTGGACACTAGCTAATTAGCATATAATTGATGAACCCCCAAACATAATATGTCAAAATTATTGGAAGGAAGGGTGTATCATGTCCCACATAACTTATATTCCATAAGTTCATATTGCTGGCAGGGAAATAGAATTCTAAATGTCCGTACGTCACACTGCAACTTGAATTTATGCAAATTAGCTGGCTGTAATTGTTCGAATAGGCAAAAATTTTTTTAAAAATTATGAAAATCTGAAACTTCAATAATTCAGCTTTAACATGACACCACATTTAGGGTGCTTCAGTAAAGTTTGAAATTTGGCTTCTAGGGATACAATAGCTTGGACCTGCCCGCTTCAGTAACATACTACAAAGACTATACTGTAGATGTAAGGGAAATGTTCAATGTAATTTAATATTTGAAAGCTTTCATCACTAATAGGCACTGTACTAGAATCTACTGCAGGTCTACTAAGGCAGGCAGCTACAGTAGGTACTGCACAATCAGTGTACATCCCGTACAAGCACCTAGTTAAGCATTGCCTTCCACCAAAAACACAAACAACACATTAACATATTTCATTGCTTCAGTAACATAATGTAAGGGAAATGTTCCATGTAATTTAATGATTGAAAACTTTCATCACTTAGGCACTGTACTAGAATCTACTGCAGGTCTACCATGGTAGGCAGCTACAGTAGGTATATACTGCACAATCAGTGTACATTCCGTACAAGCACCCAGTTAAAGCCTCGCCTTCCACCACATATAAGTCTTCCATAGGTGAACAACCTGGTACTTAAGGTTTAAACTTGAAAGAAACAAATTACTGGCTGCCTGAGGGGGCACGAAGAAAAGCATGTGGTACATCCCTGCCCAGAAGGTGTTAACTGTACCTTTTGGCTCCTTGAATCTCTCAGTAGTTGGCAAAGCCACACCCTATGGCTTAGCTGATGCACTGACATTGTATTGGTCTGGGGCAGGGGTTGTATCTACGAACAAACAGAATCAATTGTTGAATATTAGGGCTGCCTAGGAAGGTGTACAGTATATATATATATATATATATATATATATATATATATATATATATATATATATATATATATCTCCTTTCAAAATAGGCCTACAATCACAACTGGTTACTCGCTATTCACACCAGTAAGACTGTCCGCTGTCAATCAATTTCTTCATTCTGCAGTTTAATGATATATTATATATATATATTATTATATATTTGAAGACAGTGTATCAACTCTTACAAACTTTCAAACAAAACTATTCATTCAACCTGTACGTTAAAGACTATAACTAGACTTAACTACTGTACAATTAAAGTCTATCCAGTGAACCATTTCATTTGAAGACGGTGTACCTATCCTTCTACGAAAATCAAAGAAAGTTTCACCGAAATATACATTCCTGTGTAAAAATTAGAAATTGAAGCTTTCTGTCATATATTTTTATCCTTTCCGCCATGGCAGAAAGGATGGAGGAATGGTATGGCGGTATGTAGAGTGCCAATGGCAGAATGGCACTGGAACCGGTTAGGTCTAGCCTAGACTGGTAAAAACTAATAAAGCACATATCAATTGATATGAAATTTAGATGACTTCTGTATATCATCTGTGAGAACTCACATAAAGACAGTTGCTACATAGCCTGGCCTAGCCTATAATGTAGTACTAGTATGAATGTATTTTATTTATTTTACAAAATTTTTATAGTGCCTTATCCTATCAAAAATTGCTCTAAGGCGCTTTACAGTAAAATACATACAAACATGATATATAAATCGATAATTGTAAGGTATAAAAAGGGTAGAAAATTTGTTTATACAATCTGACAATAAATTGTATAAAAACTGCAAATAGGAAATCGAAATTTTGGTTATTCTAGGCTTACATGTTATTACTGTTCACTTACATAGCATCCACGTTCTAGCACTATGCCTAAACTAAAGTTGAAACTTCCCGCAATGCCCTTTGCTGAATCTGATCAACGGAATTGTGAAATCATAAGACTGTAGCCTAGTCTTAAAGTAATAGGCTACCGCAGATTAAAATCAACAAAGTGGCTATTCTTACGACTATTCGTAAGAATAATTTCCGATTACGCATGCGCAGTTGCTATTTTTATGACCAGGAGTACTATTTTTTACGACCAGGAGTAACAATAATTTCCGGTTAGGGTTAGTCTTAGGATTGGGGTTTACCCCAATTGGGGTAAACTACATGCGCAGTTGCTTTATTTACTTTACTGCGCTTGAATTCGCCTTTGTCGTAAGAATAGTTTATAAATAATTGTTACGACTAGTTGTAAGAATAGCCACGGCCTAAAATCAAAGATATTATCATTTACCATGGTTAGGGGTTGGCAAGTAGGTTAAGGAAGTAGGGTTAGGAAGTAGGGTCGATTGGTACGGATTCTAAATTAGTACCTACCAAGGACTAGTTTGCTTAGCATCGAAAAGTTGTGATAATCCTAAACAAAATACTAGGTAGTACTACTATAGCCCACTACTACAGCTAGTCTAGGCCTAGTCTTGCTTTTTATTAGCCTCAAGATAGGCTACTGTTTATGTGTAGATTTCGTCGTAGTTGCGAAGAGTAAATGTCGGTCAAAGGTTTTACTAGCGTTAGGCAAAGGTTTTACTAGCGTTAGGCAAAGGTTTTAGGCTACTAGCGTTAGGCTTAGCCTGTGCCTATCATCGGTCTGCGTTATGGCTACAAGTTTCGACTTTTCGTGATCTATCATTACCTTTAACTTCTAGAAATCTTTTAGCTTTTGGAAAGGACATAATGTAGAGATGATAACCTAACGAACTGCCAGCCGATGTCAATATTTGTTCGTAATTCGAACTCTACTTGTCGCGGCTGATTTGTAGCTTTTAATTTGAAGATAGCTAGATTTAAATATCCAGCGCCAGCTGACTTCGGCCAATAGTAAAGGAAGGCCACAAGCTGTTATGTAACGCTGTTTGCTTTGCTTTGCTGTACACTGTATAATCGGTTGTAACTGATTTATTTATAACTTTTTGCATAGAAGGGGGTAACTCGGTTAAAATTTGAAAATGATCATATAAAATAAATATGGGAAGAAACATGGGAAGAAAAAGAATTGGAGAAAAATAAATAAATAATATTTAATTAAAAATAAGCCTACCACCTAAATAGGACTCGAACCCATGCCCTAAGGATCACTTCGGATTCATTGATAAACGCAGACTACCATTCCGGTTTTGATCAGCCAATCAGAATCGGGAAAATAATGTCAGTGTCAGTTCAGTTTTGGAGGAAAAAAAAACGCAACCGGGCGAATGTTCCCAGAGGCCTTGAGTTACAAAATTAGTACAGTGCGTCGATGGTTGAAAATTAGACAGTAAACGAGCAGTTTATGCATAGGAAAGAGAACGTAAAGCATACAAAGTCTAAAAAGGGACATCAAAACGTAGTGACAGAAATATGAACAGTACCGTATATATATACAAAGAGAAAAACGAACTAATAGCTTACAAGAGTTGACCAAAAAAGGGACATTTCAATGAAACGTACAGAAAACACACAATAAGTGATACAAGGAGATGAAGAGACAACAGAAAATTAGTCAACAAAATGATAAGAAGGGAGACGGTGCTATAGTAACTGAATTCACTCGATCTTATACTGCATGTTGTCTAACTACAATATCAGTGATGAAACTATGCAAGGATGGAAACATAAAAAAAATATGCACAAAGATGTATATTTTCTTCTCCTATCCTAAACTGGAATAAGGCCACTGAGATACTGACATTTTGAAAACGACTTACTCTTAACTCTCTTTTGGATACCATTCTTCTGAACTTATTATTTACCTTACCTGGTCCTGTTCTCTATACCGGAGCTGTTATTTATACGAAAAGCGCCTTCCGGAAGCTTCCAGACACACCCGCACTACGGTTACAGACTACCCTGGGATTTGACACCCCGACGGAGAGCCCAGCGGTAGCCGAGGTACCTTGCGTGCGCGCTAAGTTAACTTTAAGTATTAAGGTACGTAATGTATTTATGCGAAATTATATATTTTTGTTACCAAGAGACACGCATTAGATTCTTTTAAAACAAAACCTATCTAACCTACTTTATTGTGTTCGTTTCCCAAACCATGATATCTGGACTTTGTAACAATATATATATATATAGTTAGTTAGTTTTTACTGTTTCTTAGAGCCTCTAAGAAACAGTTAAAAGTAACGTGGAATAATATATATATATATATGTATATATATATATGTGTATATATATATATATATATGTATATGCCTATATATATATATGTGTGTGTGTATATATATATATATATTTATATATATATCCCTATTATATATATATATATATATATATATATATCTCCCTATTATATATATATATATATATATATCCCTATTATATACACAGGGTAGCCAGTGATGTATCGAGGATTTCGCAAGGGGCGTGCGCCTCAGCCTACCCTTTCACCGACAACAACATTTTTGACGTTTCTATTTTTCCTCTCTTACTAATGTGTATCTATATATATATATATATATATATATATATATATATATATATATGTAGTGTGTCATGACGCGTGTGTGTTTAGTTTAGTTTAGTAGAAAAAAGGATCAGGAGGGACACTTAAGTCCCCATCAAGGACCCTATAAAGAGAGGGAAAAAAAACTGAAGACACAAACACTCAGACCCGATTACAATGCTTAAAGTGCTTGTCCAAAGCATTCTTAAACCCATTGACACTACTTGCAAGTACAACTTTCTCAGGCAAACTATTCCACTCATTCACAACCCTATTAGAAAAAAAGTTATGCCGAATATTAATCCTACTATGCGACTTTTGAAGTTTAAGACAATGACCTCTAGTACAACTACTGTTTGCAAACATGAAAAAGTCGGTAAAGGATAAATTGTCGAAACCATACACAATCTTGAAAACCTGGATCAAGTCCCCACGTAACCTCCTAAGCTCCAGTGTGGTGAGATTCAACAGTTGTAACCGCCTATAATAAGGAACCCTCTTTAAGGAACTAATCATCCTAGTAGCCCTCCTCTGGACCTTTTCAAGTACTTCCTTATCCTTAGCAAAATAAGGGTTCCAAGCCTGCACAGCATACTCCAGATGAGGCCTAACCAACTGCTTATAAAGCCTAACTACGATGTCCTCTTTCAGAAAACTGAAGTTCCTCTTGATCATACCTAAAACCCTATTACCTCTTTTAGCAGCTTCAAGACAATGTTTGGAAGGTTGCAGAGACGAGTTAATGTAGATACCTAGGTCTCTTTCAACAGAGACCTCCTGTAACTCCACACCATTTAGATTGTATGTAAACTTTTGGTTACTACTACCAATGTGCATTACCTTACATTTATCGATATTAAAAAGCATTTGCCACCCCTGAGACCAGGAAAAAATCTTATCTAAATCCGCTTGAAATTTCTCAGAATCGCTTTTGGAAGAGACCTCAGAATACAATTTGGTGTCATCAGCAAACTTCTTAGCTGTACACAAAATATCTCCGTCGATGTCATTTATATAGGCAACAAACAACAGGGGACCTAATACAGACCCTTGTGGAACCCCACTAGTAACGTTCTGCCAAGAAGAAGCACAGCCATTAATTACCACCCTCTGTTCCCTATCACCAAGCCAATTCCCGATCCAAGACAGTAAATTCCCTATGACACCCATGCTCTTCAGCCTAAGTAAAAGACGCTGGTGGGGAACTTTATCAAAGGCCTTCTGGAAATCCAGGAACACAACATCTACAGACATCTGCCTATTTAGTGAGCTTGTTACATCTTCCATAAACTCAAGGATATTAGTGAGACAAGACCTTTTTTGACAAAAGCCATGCTGAGACTCTCTGATCAAAGACTGACTGCTGAAGTGACAGACCAAAGACTTTTTAACAATAGACTCCATGACCTTACAAACTACACTAGTGAGACTAACGGGCCTATAATTACAGGGCTTAGTCTTATCACCCTTCTTGAAAATTGGGGTAATATTAGCACATCTCCAGTCCCTAGGAACATAACCTTCATCCATAAATTTACTAAAAATCAACGAGAGTGGAACGCAGAAATAGTGTGCAAAAGTCTTCAACAAATACGGATGGATTGCATCCGGTCCAGAAGCTTTAGAAACATTTAGACGAAGCAGCTCCTTTAAGACAACGTCATCCGAAAATAAGACCGTATCCAGTTTAGGCCTATCACTGCCCCCCTGAAAATCTGGAATACTACTCGTATCTTCCCTTGTGAAAACCGACACAAAATAGTCGTTCAAAAGATCTGCAACATCCTGACTATCAGTAACTATCTTATCAGCCTGTGGTGCCCTAAGGGAAACAATTGCATCTTTAACTTTCTGCTTAGACCTGACATAAGAAAAGAAGGCCTTTGGGTTATCCTTAATTTTTAGGGCGATGCTTTTTTCGAAATTCAATTTTGCATCAGAGACTAAGCATTCTACTTTCAGCTGATGAATTTTAAACTTGGCCAAAAGAGATTCAGATTTAGTCCTCCTAAACAACTTCCACATTCTACGTTTTTGCCTAATTGCACATCTAACTTTCTTATTCATCCAGTGAGGCATACTGCTTTTACGACGACGATTCTTCCACGGAACATGATTTTCCATAATGACCTTTAATTTATCAGCAAAACAAATCCAAGACTGAGAAGCACTCATATCACTAAACAAATTAATCCAATCTGTACCCTTTAGTAAAGTTTCAATTGCCTCTGTATCTGATCTCGAAAAATCAGGGACTTTTTCCTTGCTAATAGAACTTACGACCTTACAAACAACATCAAAAGCTAGTATATCATGATCACTAGTTCCTAGTTTTCCTAGACCGGTCAAATCAACAACATTGCTTGGATTAGAACTCAAAACAAGATCCAGGATGTTATCCCCCCTAGTAGGGAAAGTAACATGTTGATGTAAAAAGCAATCTTGCACAACATCTAGAAAATTACTACCTTTCCTACTACTAGAACCATCTATCCAATTAATGTCAGGAAAATTAAAGTCGCCCATTATAACAACATCACCTTTAGCAGCCTTTCTAATTGAATCAAACAGCACGACATCATTATCATCGCTGCTGTTAGGAGAGCGGTAAACAACACCTACAGTGATAACGTCCCTGGACCTCTTGGAGTTGTTTGTGGACAACTCGCACCAGACAGAATTAACAAAGGACCCTTGCAACTGAGATTTCTCAACACTTACAATGTCATCCCTAACATACAGTAAAACTCCCCCACCAACCCCATTATGAGTATCCCTTCTGTCCTGACGATACACAACATACCCCGGGTGAGAAACCTCAGCACTATCAATGTCCTCCCTTAACCAAGACTCGGTGATACCAAACACATCCGGTTTCAGATCCTCGAGAAGCACAGTAAATTCAGCAAAATTTTTACGAATACTTCTAGCATTGGTAAAGACAATCTTCAGCCTATCCCTGAAACTATGTACCTTAGCATGCCTCCTAAAGTTAGAACTATGACTATCACTTATTTTGCTCTCAAAACGCCTATAATCGCCTCCACTAGGAACATAATCCTTATCCAAACTAATTCCTGACTTCATCGCCCCCCAATTTAGTTTAAACATAGCTGTTCAACAGAGTAATTCACCATCCTACCAAACAACGAGGCCCCAGTATTAGCTAAGTGCAAACCATCCCTGGCGAACAGATCCCTTCTACCCTGGAAAGATGACCACATGTCAACAAATGTGAAGCCGAAGTCGGCACACAAACTATACAATAAACCATTCAAAGTTACAATCTTTTCTGACAGAACCTTGCTGTCAAATCTTGGCAACAAACTGCATATGACAACTTTAGCCCGAGTTGATGCTAGTCGACACATCAATTCGTGGTACCTAGACTGAATAATGTTTTGCGACTCCTTCTGCACATTGTTAGTGCCTACCTGGACTACAACCACCTCCTCATCTGACACGATTTTGTTTACCCTGTTACTGACATCCTGGATTTTAGCACCTGGCAAACATACCCTGACCCTTTTTGCTTTATCCGCCCTGCAGAACTCTCGGTCTACATACCGTACTAATGAATCCCCACACAATACCATTCTTCCTTTCGACTTCTCCTGTCCCCACTTACCGCTGTTTACAACCACACTACCATCTCCTGTCACATCACAATCACCACGCACTTCGTCCACTACTAGCCACTCACTATTTCCCTCCTGGGAGACTTCATTCCCATCATCAACATCACGCAACTCCTCCACAGGTAACACGTCAAAACCATTACAAGTTGGAACAACCTCGCAACAATCCCTTTCAGCAACTGCACTACTCACAGCCCTACTATTCCCGACTTCCGTCCATACACAACTACAGCTTTTCAATAGCTCCTCTAATTCCTTAAGTTTCACACACTTATCGCAAACAAACACAATAGCTTCACTAGATGCTGATTTAAAATCACATTCCAAGCCAGAAATCTCAAACTCAATCCACATATTACACGCATCACAGCAGACTAAACGATCAGGCACAGCCATAACGAAAATACTAAGTCAAAGAAAAAGAAAAAAAAAAAAACAGCGTACACAGAAAATCGAAAACACGACGGGCAGCTTAGGCTAACAGAGACTGTACACTGAACGATAGGATACAATGACGCTACAGACCTAAAACCACGGACAGAACTGAAACAAGACAAAAACAGCTCACATTGAACACAATAACATGCAGAATGAAAGATACAGACAATAAATAACGAATACACTAAGGCACAGAAAACCCACGAACACAGAAAATCGATACTCACGATTAGCAGCTTAGGCTTAACAGAGACAATATACTGAACGATAGGATACACTGACGTTACAGACCTAAAACAACGGACAGCACTGAAACAAGACAAAAACAGCTCACATTGAACACAAAAACATGCAGAATGAAAGTTACAGACAATAAATAACGAATACACTAAGGCACAGAAAAACCCGCGAACGCGGAAAAACGATACTCACGATTAGCAGCTTAGGCTCAACATAGACTATACACTGTACGATAGGATACACTGACGCTACAGACCTTAAACCACGGACAGCACCGACACAAGACAAAAAACAGCACAGATTGAACAAAAAATATGCAGAATGACAGGAACAGACAAAAATAACTCCAAATAAACAACAAAACGAATCACAAGGTGTTTGATAAAAAAAAAACGATCCCAAAAATCCCAAAAATGAACGAAATGCAAGAGCACCGAAAAAGTACGTGTATACGCTTCAACGACCAAAGCTAAAGTGTTTGTGTGTATGGACGCCTTTAAACAATTGTAAAATTGTGCTATGAAACCAACTGTGGCTGGTCTTGAACTCGACCGAATCGTCGGGGAACATGACGCATTTCGGTATTAGCCCAGGATCTATATGCGAACTGCACTAGACATATGTCCTTCGATGCAACACTGTCCAGAATGTTATACAATGCGAACTGAATTCTAATAGTGCCCTAGTACCCGTAACTCATACAATGAATCTAAAAATAAAACATTCCGCATGCGATTTGAGAATTGATCACATTTCTTGTGAATATCATGTAGTGGATCAAAATAGACCGTGGGCCGAAGTCCAAAATCGTTTAAGTTCGTTGCAACGCAGAGAGGACTACCAACAAATGCCATTATAATTATGAAAATAATATGAAATCACCATTATCGATTGTTCCCAGTTGTCTAACGTGGACATTTTTGCAGTTGTTATTAATAACCGTTACCATTTTAATCAAATTTGGAGAGTTTATAAGGCGAAAATACAGCGTATTATGTCACGAGTAACCAATCACAATCGCGTCTACAGGCTTGCGCAATACTTTTTAACATCTGGCAACATTTGAACATGGCGTCAACTAGTGATAAGGCGGCCTGCCGAACGAAAATGAAATTATAATGCATTATCCATGTTTCAAAGACAGCCTCATTGCAAATGACTGCATTTACCAATGTCTCCAAAGCTTAAGTAATCAGATGTGCTAAGGAATGGAAGGCTTTAGGTGGAGAATTAGGGGATATTGCCAATACTATTTTGTCTGACAATGCAGAACTCAACTTGACGTTGGACACAACAACGTGCGGGTATCATCGGCAATGTTATATGAAGTTTACCGACGTTTCCAAAATCTCCATGGCTGTATCTAAACTTACACAATCAGTTGGTGAGTTGTATTTAAGTATTCTTGAAATATTACATTGAAAATGAATGCTCTATTCGACTGGAAACTGTGTCATTCGAGTTCGTACAGTTACAGTAACCACAGTCGTTTTCAACTAGCCTAGGCCTACGCGGTAAAATTGTACACAGCTCTAGCTAAGTTCTAACGTTGACTAAACCAGTGTTATTCAATAGCCCAGGCTATGCTGAAAGAAAAGGTTGGCTGAATGTACGTTCTGTGTACAATTTGTCACAGGAACGAAGAGGGTTGCTGGTACAGGTAAAACTTGCAATGAGTTCAAAGTTTTTTTTCCCCTTGGTATGGTCTTTCAAATATGCTGTATTTCTTGTTGAAGATGCCTTGTTTATATATTTTTTGAACTAATGCGAGTTAAACCAACTGAACAGTTACAACCCGTCTCTTAAATACAGGCCTTGAAGTTAATCATAATCACAAAGTAAATATATGATCGTCATTCTAGGCTCAATTCAACAAAACTGTTGTTGAAATCTCCTTCTTTATTTTCTGTCTTGCAGAGGATTTGCCAGCTAAAACTGATACTGCACAGATTTTGGAGACTTCACACACAATGATCAATCAGGTAAGATTTCCGTCTGTTGCCTTCAAATAGAGTGCAAATATGTACGTGTTGGAATATAGGCCTATACAAATACTTATGATACTGTAATGATGCAAAACGTTGCTCTTTTAACATACATAACTGCTTGTAGTCCCGTTCCATGTGTGGACATATCATTGAAAAAAAGGACAACATGGTTCGGTAAGTAAACAGACATGCATACTGTCTTGCTTATTTTATGTATTTCAATGGAAATTCAGGTCCATGTTCTGTTTAAAAGTAAATAAGGAAGGGAGGAGGAGGGAGGAAATAATTGAATTGTAAAGTACAAAATTGATATAGAATAATCAATTTTGCAAAACTCATGGTATGCAGCATAAGTTAATAAGAATAATTTATTTGAGCTTTATCAGTCACTGTTTTTATTAATGTGGACATTTATTGCAATGTTGCATCTCTTTTTAAACTATCTATCAGCTATGCAACATTGAAGTGATTGAAAGCAACATTAAATTACTTGAGGTGAAGTAAAGAAGCCCATTTGTGTATCACAAATACATATTAAATGAATCTTCAAATAAATCTGTCAACAGAATCAATGGATCAAGGACCTGCCCCAAAGCTGCTGAGATCAGTCCACACACTGCACAGTGGCCACATTCTGTCTCCAGTAGTTATATTATTCAAGACCTTCAAATTTGCAATTCTGCATGAGAGACGACATGATGGAAAGTTGTCATGTCTAAATTCCTGCAAATTTCATGAAAATGTACAATGTACTTCATAGGTCCTGTAACAGTTGATTCACAATTTCTATACGTAAAATCTATTCATTGTTATTTAAACATGTTCGTATTCATAACTTGTGAGCTCGGCAGCAATCCCGTGCTTTCCTGCATGGCAAATATTCCCAGATGTGGAATTCTTCACATTACAGTACCGCACAATGGTTACTTTAAATTGTTTTGTGTACGAGGCCGAGATGTCTCTCACTCAGCATTTTTCGAGAGAGGGTGCACAGCCTTGTACAGATAGGCCGACCATGCATGTTGTTAAGACACAATTTATCTTTGCCACACCTATCAGAGTGCTTAACTGAGCCGAAATTTGTAAAGAGTCCAAAGAGGTACGTTAATTTATATTATGGTTTAGATGCAAGTTTACCCCGGACCTAAAGGCTTCTTCCTGTCCAATTGTAATATGTATATCCATCAATCACAGAGATAGTAAATATTCTTTTCGTAAGAACTTAGCGACAGTTTTGATGGGACTATATCACTGAATGGACTAGCCTTACTACCATAGATGATATATTCACTTGTTATTGTATATGTATTCAATAGAATGTGCATATTGTAGTTGTTTGTATAATTATTATTTTTATTTGTAGTTTTCACGAAGGTAAACAAAGAAAACCAGATGAATAAAAAAAGAGCAACCTTCCGTAGAAGACTCGGTCCTAATTTTTGACGGCTACAGTTACCGGTCATGTTCTATGAAAATGTATACATACTGTAGCTATTAGATATAGTAAATGTTTTCAATTGTTACTTCAGTTTAACAATATTTGTAAAAAGGAATTTATGCACTGGTGATGGTGTGTGCCTGTGATGTCTTGGATTGTACACATAATATTTTAAGTACATTTTCAAACTTGCATGTGTGCACACCAACTACATCTCTTTTGGTCAAAAGTGTGTGAGCTTTGAAAATCTTGTTTTCCAAGGAATCTCCAACTCAGTTGACTCTCTGAATGGTTATATGAATGTAATTATCATTGTACCACATAATGTCCTCACTCAGTGCATGTTGAATGTCTTGTTCAAAAAGTGTAACAATAACTAGAATACTGTCACTGTTCATATATGCCATTGACCAAATATGCTTTATGCTTGTTTTTAGTTACACTTCTTTATTTATAATGTTTTGGCCCTTTATAAAGTAACTGTAAATAGAAATGCTTCAACAAATTATGAAAAAATATCTTTTGCCATAATAATATAATTCAGAACTGAAACTAACACACCTTTCTCGCCTTCTTTACATAACACTTTTCAGAACTGAAACTAACACACCTTTCTCGCCTTCTTTACATAACACTTTATGGTTTACATTGGAGCTTCACTCCCATATGCTTTCCTCATTTATAAACTACATTTATACATATCCTCTCCTTACACCACCTCACCCTTCCCCATACCTTCCCAATCCCTTAACTTTGCCTCAATATTTTCAATTCAAGAGGGGCTTCAATCTCTGAAATTTTGGAGAGGAGTAGGAGTTTAAGCACCATTTAATATATCCATGTCCAGCTACCAAACATAGGTATGGGAATTGCAGTGCATAGAATTGGGCTAGGGAGAATGATGTTTGGCACATGATCAGAAATTATGACAGATTTTCCATGTAATTACAATGAAAAGCATCGCGAAGTAATTTTAATTATAATTTTTCGCATAGCAATATGCAATGCTCCGATATACTGAAATGGACAGCGCCCTCTATTTCTGTTTTTGGTGCTTTGTGACCTTTTAGTAGACCTCCCTCCCCCATTAAACAAATTATCATTCCACATATGTTCAAAATAGCCGGCGGGACCTCAACATGAAGGTAGATTCTCCTTCTGATCAATTTTATGGTATTTGTTGTCTATTCTATTTTGTGCAGGATATGTATGGGGAAATTGCCGCAATTTTGACCTAAAAAACATTAATGTGCAACATTGACACTTGGGAACAACTGATTTTGGAAAATAATACATATTGCTAACAAAATAGAATGGGTTTCATGTAGACCCCGTGACTGTGCAACGAAAGTAAAAATTTTAGATCAATTTTCCTACTTTGGCCCACGGCCTATTTTTTAGTGTTTTGTTTTTAGGCGGGATTTACTCAAAAGTGCCCCATTTCTGGGAGTGGGAACTGTTGGGATATTGAAAGGACACACAATACCTACATTTTAAGCCACATTTCATGTAGCCCCCAGGAGATGACTGCAAGAATTAATTTAGAAAGCTGTTTTGGCCACATGCCCCATAGTCTAAAAGGTGTATCATTGCCGGAGGGGATGGGGGCGTACACATCATCATAAGATTGTTCCCACCTTCATGAAAATGCGCGCCCCACAACACTACGCCCACCCCTCTAATCGCTTTCCAGATGAGTTACGAAACCAGACCCATCATATACAAAAGTCTACTTGGATTATTTGTCCCCTGATTTTTTTCGGCAGATGCCCATGCATTTCCCCAAACTAAATTTCTAAGCCATGAGATCTATGACTTAAGGAGGTTTGGGAGCATCATTGGGTCTGGGAAGTGTTATTTCCGGTGATCTGGGAGGTATATTTGCCCAAAACTTCTCGTACGCTACGCGCGAACCCATGGTCGCGCTCCGCTTAGATAGTAGTCAGAGCACAGACACGCGTCCCCACCATTATCCATGACTGATCTGCGCCCATGCACCAACAAATAAACCGTGTCTGAATTTTCGAAATTTCCCTGACCAACATTCCTAAACATTCCTTCCTCTTTGCGTGCAATTTTGACCGGTCTGTTAGGGGTTGAAGGAGGTTTTTCTGTATTGGCTGTCCATAGATGAAATTTTGTGCAACGTCCGGTTTGGATAATCCTGGATACGCCCCTGATATGTGACTATTGTACATACTTGTCTGTAAAACTTTCTATACATGTTCACACTAATCCTAGAATGTCATTTGCCTTGTTTCTTGTTTCATTATTATTTTGTTGTTGTTGCTGCAACCGTTTCCATATTTCATTATAAAGACACACTGGTTCTAGTAAACCAGTAGAGACATATATGGTGAGCCTATAGTGTGCCATAAGTCCTGAAATCGACATATGTAGAATTAAGTTGACATATCTCAGCTTCTTGTGCTCTCATTTAACGACCAGTGTCGCATGTTATTTTCTAGCGCTCTGATTGGACGAAAGCGACTTAAATTCTGGTCAGTGACTTGTCGGACCGTTTGATATTGCAAGGGAGAAGTTACCCAAGATAGAGCCTTGGCACAAAAACCTGCAACTTGATCTACTCTCAAGCTTGGTTCCCTTTCGATGCACATCTGTAAGAAATCTTTGCTCTCCTTCTCAATTTGATTACATAGAGCTCTAACCACTCTTTGCTTAAAAACGGTTCAATTCTTTGTCTATATATTGTGACAACTTCGTAACTGAGTTAGAACAGCCGGATTAACAGTGATGTAGTACAAGTTTATGGATCCCTCGGAATTTCCACAAAATCACCCCTCGATTTGTCCAAGGCATCCTCCAAGATATGGTGAAACCAGATACCAGTCGGGAAAGATGTCGGGAGCTTTTGTATACATATACCAGCAAAGGAAGTATTACAGTGATCCGTATGCAACCAAATATACTCCAAAGTTCACCCGGTTTTTGAGGGGAATTTTTTGGTTTCATTCCAACTTAATAAATCAGTTAACAAAACAGAAACGATTAAAATTGAATTCGATAAGGAATATAGCACATGTCAAACATAACATCCGTTGTATATAATTACATTCCAAGTAGTCACCTCCATAATCTAAACAATCTACACAAACAGGAAGTTTAAAGTAACATATTCTTGACTTCGCAGGTCGCAGACTGGTACAATAACATGATAATCAGGCCAACATCTGTATGTAGATAAGGAACCTTGCCATAAATTCCTAGTTTCTTCAGTAAATGTTGTACGTGTATGGCGATATATATAAAAATTGCCCTTGATCTAATACAAATGGCTTGTCATATTACACTGATCAATATTTTGGCAGTTGCCATGGTGTTTGCTAAACTTTAGTCTTCCTTTCCTAACCTGCACGTTCCTAAACGGGAACCTAAGATCTCTAAAGGCGGGTCTATAGCTGGCCCTGGTATCGGTGAGGCCGACTCCCAGGGTTTGCTGGTGATCGTTCGACAGAAAAATAAAATGGAAATTTTTGACCGGAAAGTTGCTTATAACTATTTTATTAAATGTGTATGGGGTTGAAAAGGAAGGGTAGTGGGGTTGGGTGGTAACAACCTACCCCTATAGGATCTGCGCCTGATATAAACATGTACCTAAAGCGGAATAGGAACAAAGGGCTAATTATAAGCTTATCACCTGTTGTTTGATTTGCGCATATAAATGAACCATGCATTAATTAATATATAGTGACGAGGAGTGACGTACCTATAGTCGATAACCGGGTCGATCATTTTTTTTGTCACCCCGTGCAGGGGATGGTTGTTGAATTACTATCCAACCACGGATCAGGCGGAATTGTTGTCGGAAGTGATTATATGCAGAAATACATAGGCCTGTATTCCTGCACTCACATTGGTCAAATATTATGTCAGCATTATATCGAATATATGCTGACAATAAATCGAATATATGCTGATATTAAATCGAAAATATGCTAGCATTTATTTGAATATATGCTAGCATTAATTCGAATATTTGTCTTTATGAATTCAAACTTATGTCCACATTAAATCAATTTTAAGTAGACATAAATACTGCCTACTGATTAGCTCAGAATTAATGTCTGCATAAAATCGAATTTATGTTACCATTAAATCGAATTTATGTCGGCACGAATATATGTCGGCATACATTCCCGAATTTTGTCCACTGTGGCCAATCATATACGTCAAGGAGGGTCTTTACCCCATATAAATTGAAAAGGGGGGAGGCTCAGCTCTCCACTCAGCCATACCAGCTACAAGAATATATGAATAGGCCTAGGTAAATTAGAGTGCGACAGTTCCAACTATAGTCAGTTTTACCAATATTGGGGTGGGAGGGGGGTGAGACACCCCACACCCCCCTCTAGAGACGTCCCTTATCCATGAGAGGCTTCCGTATAATTCGTTTCCGTTGGATTGAATTGTAATCAATTCTTGTTAGGGAAAGCTGGCCTGTTCCGGGAAAAGTTTACGACCAGCCCCATAGAGACGGATCTGCCCTGGAAATTAAACAACACCTCAAAGGCCGTGACCCGGAACTGTACAACACACAAACACACACGGAAAATACAAAACGAGTTGTTTCTTCGGCAGCGATTTCAGACGTTCCTTGGAAGCCATTCGTTATGGCGTTGTTACCAAGATACCTCTTTTTCTTTGCCTTGCAAGTTTTTGCGGTTTGCGGCCGGTGAGTTTGATTTCGATCTTTTATTTCTATTTTGCACTTGCTCAATGCTTTGTGGGTATTGCAATTAACGTTAGGTACCTAACATCTGTTTTCATAAGAAATACAATGAAATAGAACCGGAATAAAACGTAGGCTACATCTGTAATCTTCCTGAGTCGTTTTTAGTTACATCAGAACCAGATCTGTGAGGAGAAATTTTGTCTCACAAAACTAAATCCCGACAGAAAGTACTGGTAGAAATATGCCGTTCTGACACCAAGGGAGACGAATTACACAGCGTCCATCTCAAACGAAATATTGAAAAAGTGGCGCCGTCACCTCCGGGATGAGTGGAGTGGTATATATTATACATGCATGTAGGTGCGAGACGTCAGTTGTTATGTGCCCAGGTACTTTAGTATTAATAATCAGAAAAAGGCACCACGCGCGGAGCGTGTGTAGCGCCTAGCCGGCACTCAACAATAAAGATCTACCATATCCGGCGAATACATGTACACGCTAAGAACGATGTAGCAAAAATTGCCCAACATTGAAGAATATAATTACTAGAAATTGGGGAAACATAGCACGTGAAACTTTTTTAGCATTTTTTGCTTAACTGTGTTTAGCACAGGTTTTTCCTAAACTTTTGGGTAACATTTTTCTTAAAAATTGGGCAAAACTTGAGTTGCTAAACTATGGGCAATGTCACATTTACCCAATATTTATGAAAATTTTTACCAAAAAGTTTAGGAAAAACCTGTGCTAAACACAGTTCAGCAAAAAGTGCTAATAATTCTTACGTGCTATGTTTCCCCAATTTCTAGCACTATTATATTCTCCAATGTTGGTCACTTTTTGCTACAGTTGATTTTTAGATTATACAGCAATTACAAACATGCAAATCAAATCACAGAATGGACCAAAGTAAGTTTCTGATTCGCAAACTGCTTTATTTTTCACTTTCTCTTAAGCAACATTTTGCAATTTATACAATTTCTCTTGCAGTTACTTATTCTTTTGTTTTCTATCTTGTGATATAAGTTTTAAGTGTATCTGCACATATATAATATGAATACATAAACATTCCCCAAAAGAATTTATCACTTGGGTTTAAATTGAACAAGCAAAAATGTGATACCAAAAAATTAAAAATTGTTATCATTCACTGTAAAATGTAGCCTGTAAATTTTGTAGAGTTTGCAAGTAAACCAGGCCTGAAATCTTTGACTAACATGGCAAGAGTTTGATGATGTTGATGAAATTCCTTTTCATAGTGAGGTCATATAAACCCTTATATCGTTGTTGTTATTATTATAACTGTTTGTTTTTCAGGAGGTGGTAGATGTTAAGTGACAGTTTTAACAAACATATCTAACAATTAAGTTTTCATTGCAATGCTAGGTCAGGAAAATCTCAGGGCCTGGAACACAATACATGGAGGGCTTTTGAAATTGAGCTATATATATCCAAATGCTTCTTGACTTTGCAATCCCTGCATGTGCAGGCAGAGTACCTAAGTTTTTATAGCCTCTGCTGATGTCAACTTATGATATACTTCATACCTCATATTAAGTATCTATGCCTAAATAAAGAATTCATCAAAATAACAGG
This sequence comes from Apostichopus japonicus, assembly GCF_037975245.1. Classification (NCBI taxonomy): domain Eukaryota; kingdom Metazoa; phylum Echinodermata; class Holothuroidea; order Aspidochirotida; family Stichopodidae; genus Apostichopus; species Apostichopus japonicus. The sequence goes on along the minus strand of NC_092574.1, from coordinate 11,734,526 downwards.
TTTATCAATACCACTCTATCTGAGGACTTCAAACAACCCAACAACAATATGATTTCACACGATACTAATTAAGAAACCAATCAATTAAACAACAATGTTGACCAACAAAACCCACCATATTCCTGATGGTCAGAGACTTGAATCATTCATGTAGTTGAACTAATAAATCATTATATGGTAATTACATGTTATGTTGATCAAACTTACAATGTATAACCCATGAAATATCTTTATGCTGACTGTCGATCAAGCTAATTAATTGTAATTAACTATCATACTATTTGTGATGTCAAACTAGTCAGTCATGTAGCTTACATAATAAATCAGTACCAACATGGCAATGGTAACCAAACCAATCAGTCATAAACAATGATACATAATATCACAATCAAGCTATTCAATCATAATCAACTGCTATATTAATAATAATATTCAGGTAAACAATTCAATCTTAACCATCAAACTAGTCAAGTCATGTTGAATGAAAGTGATAAACTAACACATAATATTCATGAAAAGCGAACTTAATCATTACAGCAAACAAAGTCCATTATAGAACTTACAACAGAAAAGTTACAAACCAACACAGTAGAACAGGGATATCAATGCAGGCAGTTACACGTATAGCAGCTGGTGGTATAATACTTTACATTGAGTTGTAATAGGCACGGAAAGCCTTCACAGAGCTTATTTCCTTTGTGATAGCTGTGTTCAACTCATAAATAATGCTTTGCAGAAATTGCCATGATGCCTCACAGTCAGGCTGATACTCAATATCGAACACAAAGTGCATCTTGAAGCATGTGTCAATGGCTTTCAACAGTGAGGTTGCAGGTAGAGCCTTTCTCTCAATCAGCACAAAAAATTGACGAGACTTCTGCTTTAAGTCCCAAAGAACTACAGTAAATGGCTGTGGATGTACCGTTTCATCTATATCTCCACAAAAGGACTTGATGTTTGTCACGTTCTGTAATGATAAAGGATGTATAAATCATTCACATAAATGCTGACTGAAAGAGAGACACAGCTGACCAACAGACAGACAGACAACAGACTAATGGCAGATATAACGATGGAAAAAGTGTAGGCCAATAATTTATTTCACGATAACCATAATAAAGTTTTGTTATTAGCATAAATGAATGCATATCAGACAAATGGCTTACTGATATTGGCAACTGAGTAGACATCACTGTAATGAAAAACATTGACAATACTAAACATTTTGTGACACCAAAATTCATGATATCCCCTGTTGACCGATGATACCATCAAAGATATGAAAAAGCTTGTGATGCTGACCTTGAAGTATCAATATCTACTAACTGTGTAATAACAAATAATGCTACAAATATTGTGAATAAATCTTGGTTTAACAGCATATTGTGGCATATCACAAGTGTAGCTTCACATGGTCATAGGGTGCCAGCAGATTTGCATAAATATCCAGCCTACATCATCTATGAACTGAATGAATATTCAATACTTACAGATCGGATGTCTATGAATGCCTTTACACCGGCAGAAACTGACATAGATCCTCTGCCCTTCTTTCTCTTGTGCCGACTCTGAAATACATATGGCAGAGCAAAAAATCCAAGTTCCTCTTCTGTCACTGTCAAAACGCAGAAAATAAAAATGTACATATAGACTGTTATACGAACTTGCAGGGTTTTATAAATAGTTGCATAAACCCCTCGTGAGTGCACTGCCCTTAATCATGGGTTGCCATTTCCATTTTACTGCAGGGATGGGATGCCCAAATTTTTAGGGGTGAAAAATATATGCTAAAACAAAAGTCAAAGGCAGTTGATTAAGGGAATTGCTCAATGTGTGTGTCTCCTGTGTGTGTCATATGAACCTTGAATTTACCAAGATTTTACAATTGGTAATATAGACAATTACATCCTTCTTTTCACACACAAACACACACATACTTCATACTATTAGTCAAAAGCTGTTTGTCTAAATTTTTCTCCTTTGGTAACATTACACAAAACTTTTTTACTGGTTTGTGATGCTTAATCCAACTTACAAAGTGTGCAGTCCCAAGGAAGTTCTTTCATCCATCCTGGAAAGTTCTTTTCCGTATATGATAAAATGACCTTGCAGACAGCTGGCCACTTCTCATACAATTTTTCTGCTGATTCTGGTTGAAGTACTTGGAAATCTTGTTCAATCTGTATATACATTAAGATGGGAGAGTAAAGAAAACTATTCACTAAAGGAGAGCATTTGGAGAATGGAATGGGAAATAATTTGGTAAATCACTGATTGCACTGACGTAATGCTGAGGTTAGTGCAATGTCAATCACACAAAACTACTAGAAAGACACAATGCAAAAAGGCATTGAGAAACAAGAAATTGTAGTTAAAGCACATATCAGGAATTTAGGCATGAGAAACCGTTTTTCACCAGAAGGTTTGCCATTCGTTCCAATCGTTCAAATCACAAATTGGAGAAAGTAGACCATAACTACATATGTTTGCAGCATTTTCTTGCAGAATTGGTGCATTTAATCTTTCAGCTTTGACTCAGCAAAACTGTGTATTCATCTTTTTGGAGAATACCGGTTAGTCTTATTTCAGCTTGTCACACTGCATATATCTGTAGGCCTATATCTAATCCTTCATTTACCACCCCTGTAATGATGTGCATGAAGCCTGAATGAATTTGCAAGGGCAGCCAAAATGTAAAGTATTACAATAAGACATATATTTGTCTTCCAAACTCAACCATTACCATTTGTGAATTAATAGCACAAACCTGGTATCAGGTCATCAATGCTCCAAGATGTTGGAAACATCTACAATCCTTACAAAATGGGTCAAACAGCTATTATCAAGGAATGTTCTGAGTCAATCACTGTTCAGCACAATATTCTTAAAAGTTATGTTAAAGTTGCATTCTTTCTATGCTCCAAGCACAATTAATTCAAGAGCACTGTCATTGAGACATAAGAACCCTCCCATTCTCAACAGCTGTGACTTAGAAAACAGCTACTTCCATAAAACATCACAAAAGATAAGCTGCAGAGGTAGAAATTAATGAACAAACCCATTCATCCTAGTAGCATTTACAATATGCTGACTTTTCAATACTTACCATGCCTGGAAGTAGTATCTTTGGATACTCCACAAGAGCTTCTTTGAAGCCTTTTGATTTGATCAGTATCTGTCTTCTCTTTGCTGTCTTTAGCATGTACTCTTCCATAGTAGCACGTGGCTGCTCATTATGTTGAAGCCACGTCTTCATCTTTTGGGTGTCCTCCTCAGACACAGAATCATCTGAAATCAGAATGCAAAAATGCATAGCGGTTTTAATTAGGTAATAATAGGGTTCTATGGTCCACCTACAACTAAATATGAGATCTGACTAAGCTTCTAGTCTTGAGCACATACACACATGCATATACCCACGCATACACACGCACACACACACACATAAGCCACTATGAATGCATATGCTTCTCTTTACATTGAAACCATAAAACTAAGTTGTGATGAAACTTAATGTTAGCACCGAAATAAACAGATACTATTGGTTGAGGAAAGTATTTCTTATTGTATGACTACTTTTTGAAGACAGCAATGTGATCTGAATTTAGTGAAATTCAATGCACAAATTTTTCTTATATTAACACCCCACTACCAGGTTACTCCTATTTGCTCATCCATCCAGGCTTTTTCCAGATATTAATGGAGTGCCAAGATTCAAATCCCCAAGTCCACCTTGAACCCCTCCCCCCCCCCCCCCATTCACATCAACATCAGGATTAAAAACTGTGTTAGTGTGAAACATTATTCTTGCAGCACAATGAATCTTTCCTTACATATCAACATGTTCACTAAAAATTGACCAGCCAATTGGGAGCCCCTTCCATCTACCAAGAGAATAAAAAAAACATTTAGAAATTGTTCAACTGCCTAGTGCGGGTGAATTTTCTCATTCTCTACACTCCCCACTACACTCCTATAACCCAAGGGGATCAAAACCTTTCATAAACCTATGGAACATCCCAAGTTTGCAGTACAATAATTCTTTCTTATCAAGGTTCTTTCTTTATTCCCCCACCCCTACCCTCCACTGGTGAGGGGCCCTTCAATTCAGTGTTGACTAAGTTACTTAAGTGTTTCACACTCACCAGTGTCTTCATCATTATCATGCTTGCCTTCTGGTGATGTTGCTTCTTCAGTTGTGCTGTATTTCTTCACTCGTTTTCTACTGTATTTAAGATGCTCTTCCAACCAACCGCTCGCTGGTCTCCCACTGGTGCTTTTAGTGTAAAATGCCTCCTGTGAAAATGAAATACCACCAATTTCACAATTAACTATCCCAATCCCTTCAAAAAGTTAAACATATCTGCAATAATGTGTTTACTACAATAATTCCCTTTTTACTTGACACTGGTTATCAAATATTACTTGATGTTTTGTAAGTATGCCCACATTTGGTGCAAAATTTGAGTCTATTTGGATATTTCCTGTGGCAAATCCAGCACAGGGGGTACAATATGCACCAACAGATAGTGTCACTCTGGCTTATAAGTAGATAATAACCCCCCCCCCCCATCCACACACATCCATTGGCCCCCTCACACTAGTTTTGTTCCAGTTCCGGAATGAATGCCATGTATGTATTTTAAATGACCAAGAAGAGCTTCTACACTTGCCTCTTGTAATGTAGCCAGACACTTGAAGCATACTAATAACATGATAGTAACTATAAGTAGTAAAGTAAAGTATGCAGAAACAGTGGTCATAATACTAACATAGCTTTTCAATCTGTAGGCAAACTTGACACGGAGCCCAACTTTTGGAATCAGCTCTTTCAGTGAAGTTTCATCAAGAAGTTTGAATGATTCAAGGTCGATCTCATTGTCTGAAAGAAACAACAAACAACAAACAAGAAAGAAAACATTATTACTTTAAAACCTATTCATATTTATGTGAATAATGTGATCAAAACAATTTGAGAAAACTACTGACCAATGTTTGAAATTGGTAACCTAGGTGGCTTTAAAAGACGAACTGAATGCAAATTAAAGAAAACATAGACCACCATTCCTGTAAATACTAACAAAGCACAAGCCAACTCCTGAATAAAAAATCAAAACAAGCAAACTTGTCAGCTGTCCATTTTTCTTCCAGAGATGTGCCCCTGTCAGGCGGTTCCACCCAGCCCTAGGAATTTCCGCCTGGCAATTATTAAAAAATCCCGCCCGGCGCTTTATATCTACTTGGTGCGGGCAAATCTCTACCGTAGAGGCCTACAGGTATTCCTGATAGAAAATTCAAAATTCTACTTTTAATAGTTTCTTATAATTTTCCAAAAACTAATCTTATTATCATGATAGTCATGCAAACTACAATAACAAACTTTCATAATGCATCGGTTCATATAGTTAGCCTACATAGGCCTACAATCGCCAACATACTTTGCGCGTAACCAACCTACAGCTATTGTAGTATTGTACGTGTTACTATTTGCCGCACAGCAGATTCATAACAATGAAACAGAGCAGTCTCAGTTTAATATGCAAGTTCTATTTGATTACACTATACCTATTGTGCGCTGCGCTTTTGAGGCTAGATGTACAACAGCGAAACTGCTGTACATAGTAGGTTTGGATTTTGACTGATTTTGCCAATTTATCAATGTAATCTAAACACTATATTTGTGCTGCTAATTAGATAGTTTAATAAAGAAATGTTTACATCAAATCGAGGAACAGACTAGGCCATACAGGATGAAAACGGATTGAGAATTGAAATACTGTAGCAACTCACAATACTTAACGGTTTTCAAATAAGTACATGATTTATTCTTAAACTTACAGATTTTCCTTAAAGAACTCGAAGAACGGGTAATTGTCCTTTTCATTCACACAATGTCGGCCTAGGTCAAATGTTATACAGGCTTGAGCTTTACAAAGTGGTCATGCATGGGACACCCCCTCCCCCAGTGGCAGCAACTTCCCAATAAGACTAGAGGAAAATAACTAAACCATAACTGAGTGGTGATATAGCATACTTGCGGTAGGCTGGGCTAAGGCCTGGTCCTATGTTGGACCTCCAGTAATCCAGCATAGCTAGCCTATTACAGGTCTCAATTGCAACCTAGGCCTAAGCAACATTTCAACTGGTAAAAACTCTGTAACTAGGCCTAGGCTAATCATGGTGTTAGGCTCACCAAATCATCACTATCACAAAGAATGAGTACGAAATGTCTGGCCAAGACTAGGCCCTTGGTGCATACTTTCGGTGGAGCGTGACCACAGTTTCTGTGTACTAGCCTAGCCCATTATCATATTCATAACATAAGACTTCACACTACATCTTAACACTAATAATACCTACTTGCTTAGCTAAAATTTAAAACGTTACTGTTACTACTTCTAGGCTAACGTATATGCCTACAACAAATAGTAACGGCGACCTAGCCTCGCGTTAGGCCAACGGACGGAAGTTAAAATCGTGTATGCCGCACATGCATAGTTTTACGGTTTTGGCGAAGGAAATTACAAATAACTACCTTCAAAAGTCTCTATTAGCTCATCCATTCCCCATCTGGTGAGAATTGATTTGACTTCAGGCTCTGACATGATGAATTACGGCCATAGAGCAAGTATTACGACAAATCACCGTTCGCTTTTCGGAGCTTGAGACTGCGCACAGGTACGGTATGGCGCGATTGCAGTGCAGAACAATGAAGGCCAAACGAATTTGTTGCACGCAACACTCTTTGTGCTCAACTATTTGGCACAAACCCTTTGCTAAGTGCATGAAGCAACATTTTGCTTACAAACATAGTAATTGACTCTCAGGAGTTGGGCAATTTTTGCCAAAAAAATTATTACCCAACTAAATTTGCCCAACAGTTCTTAGCGTGTAGCCTTAATTACTTAACCCCTACACCCCTATTCGTCCGTCCAGTCCAAGGGACTGGAGGTAGTGATATGAACATAGTAACTCATCACCATCTACCTGTATGGCTTACCTAATCCCTTGGAACCCATACAAACAACATGTGTGCAAGATTCAATACACTTTCGAATGGTCTCTCCCCCCCCCCCCCGAACGAATTAAATGGGCAGATTTAGGATATTGGGAGAATGGGAGATAAATGACGGTGCAAGTGATAGATAGCAGGGGCCCAGGGAGTCCAGATTTCTTGACCGTAATGATAGAAAATCGCGCATATGCATGTGATTTTTTTTAATAACTACTCTGAAAAGTGGGTGGGACAAATGATATGATATCCCCTCCACTTTTGAAAGTGGGGGGACATGTCCCCCCCGTCCCCCACCTGTTGACGCCCATGCTTCTCGGGCTTGAAAATGACCAACCAGATGTACACTTTTGCCTGAGAACCAAGTTTTTCCTAAGTTTTTTTTTTCATTCATAACCTTTTGTCACCAGTCACACATCATGTTCGACCTCATTGTATCTCCTGTGGATCATTGCTTTTGTAGGTAATTCTACGTAACGCCCCACAATACCCGTCAGCCCCACTTTTCAAGGTTTTAAGACCATTATTTGCTCAGAATTTGAATAATAAATTCACTTCAAAACATACCCATAATGTTGCACAAAATTTCATCTATGGACAACCAATATAGAACCCCCCCCCCTCCCCTCAACCCCTAACAGACCGGTCAAAATTGCACGAGTAGAGGGAAGTATCATGATGAAGAATGTTGGTCAAGGAATTTTCGAAAATTCACTAGACAGTTAAATTATTGGTGTACAAATATTCAAACCTCTTATAACGGCTACAAAAAAAACTTCAATATCATAGAAAATACCCCCAAAATATGCTCGAGGGGGAGGGCGGTCTCCAACCTTCACCCCCCCCTCCCTTGGCTACGCACCTGCGGTTAGAAATATTGTAGGAAACAGGCACAATGGAAACCCAGTGCACCCATATCGATGTGGATCATATGTATGATTGTACGTACTTACACTCATACACAAGATGCAAACCAAATTTCATTACGGATGCGTACCGTCTAGCTATTCATTTCGAGAAAAAAAAAGTAAAAACTACGGTACTTTCGGTCATATATAGTAACAAATTGTGACACGGTTAGATAGGGGCCTTGCGAGGAATTTGCCAAGGGAGGGGCAAAGCTTGTACCCAGACTTTCTAAGGGTAGCGCCACCATAGGTTGGCGCGAAGCGCAAAAGAAAATTTTGGCCGAAAATGCCTCCCAGATCGCTGGAAATGGCACTTCCCAGGCCTTGTAAGTTGCATCTAAGCATTTTCTATTTTGAAATTACTAGCGATATCATAGAAACATACAAAACATATGCTTAAAAAAAATTATGCCACCAAATATTGGGGGGGATATTAGATACTATATCCCCCCACCTAAAATATTGGGGGGACCCCCATGATCGCCGCCCATGCTCAAGGGGGGGGGCTGCCCCTCCGCCCCTCCCCTTGGCTACGCGCCTGTTGGAAATACTTCTAACAACATATATACTCACTAATATATTAACAATAAGCTTTCATTACTGTATTTTAACCAAAACTGTTACCTCATCATCAACAATGAGCAAAAGTATGAAAAGGTATAAAATATATGCTTCATTTGACAAAACGGAAACAAAAGCTTGAGAATTCAAGCTTTCATGTAGCATGTTTACTTCCAATTCCATGATTGTTAATTATTTATAACTATTGTGTAGCAAAACTTGTCTAACGTCCTTCCGACTGATCAGCTTACACGGACATTTTCCTTAGTGAAATAAAATATAAAGAGATTGCATTTCATGCGCACGTTCCACAGTTCTCTCTCTCTCTCTCTCTCTCTCTCTCTCTCTCTCTCGCTGAGTAGCAATATGAACCGTTAACTATTAGACAAGGGTAGCGTATCCAGGGGGCACGGGGGGAGGGGAGTAGGACGTTTTCCAGATTTGCGGGGGGAGGTCCAAATTGCCCCTTTCCATAAGAAAAGATGTGCCCTTTTGGAAAGAAGTACCCTGTCCCCTTTTTTTGTAGTAAAGATTTGCCTTTTGGTTTAAATATTGCCTTTTGTTGAATATATAAAATTGTAATCAGTGCCCCGTAGTGGAAAAAATGAAGAAAAAGGTTAACGAGAGGCACATATCGTGCTTCTGTTGAGAATCATTGCAATTACTGAAATTTGTGTCGTTTTGTCGGAATGTTTGAGCATCGGCGAGGAGCCTTCTCAAGCCATGGGGTTGGGCGGATTTTTTGTTCAGAGGCGATGAAAGCAGTAAATGACATTTGCCAACCGGAGCATCGAATGCGTGAATTTCCCGTGGGGTTGGGGGATCCAGAAATTCGACTAAGGGTCGTCATTCCACTGTAGGCCTAATCGAGCCCGTGTTAGCAAAGACATTGTTTTTAAACACAGACTATCTATATTGATACAATGATAAGGGTAAGAAGACAAGCAATGTATACACACAGAATGGTATAGCTTCATGAACTTCAACAACAACAAAACTACCGGAAGGCTGCTTCAGGCCTGGCAAACCACCCTCCCTGGAGGAGAACTAAGAAAGAGAAAGAAAAAAATCCTTCCCAGTGGCTGGGCTGTTCCCCGGAAGAGAAATATTCTTCCGGTGTTTTCCAAAGTTATGCTTACTGTCCAGAGTAATTCACAGGAAAACAGCTTTTTTACTGGAGATAATATTGTAACGCCGCCAACGTCTGGTAGTGTAAAACCTGTGTCGAAACCAACTGGAGGAGGGTAGGGGAGGTAGATGGGGGACGGGTACAGATTAACTCTAAATCAGGAGGCAGACACCAGAGTTGTAAGATTAATAAAAGTATTATTTCTAATCTCGTTCTACATCTACAGCGTATAATACAATATTTACATTTGCCCAATATAACGTACTGGGGTCGGGCACAACCCAATGATAAACATGGCTAAGTTAGACTGGGCTGCGCAAGGGTCGGGCAGTCCGCTGGACTCGGGCAGCGCAGGTGTCGGGCAATCCGCTGGACTCGGGCAGCGCAGGGGTCGGGCAATCCGCTGGACTCGGGCAGCGCAGGTGTCGGGCAATCCGCTGGACTCGGGCAGCGCAGGGGTTGGGCAATCCGCTGGACTCGGGCAGCGCAGAGATGTGGGCACTCTAAAATGCTTAAACACATTTGTTTGGACTTAGCAAATATCAAAGGCTTTACCACGAGCCGCCGGAAGGAAAGTTCCTCGTCTTGCACTCGACCGACTCTCCGACCCTCTGACTCTCTCATTGACGAAAGAACCCTTCGTTAAATACCCCGGAAATAACCCCCGTTTACAAACGTCCGTACATAAACTGTAAAAATAGGCTTAGACCAATCAGGGACTACTTGTATATATAACTACGGTGAGTTGCGACCAATGGGATCGACTCACACACCCACCGCCGTGCCTGCCTATGCCAGTCACGGGAATACATCGATATAGCAACATTACGTAATCAGTTCCTGTTTCGGATAAACATCTCTCGTTGCCTCCGCGGAGCGCAACAGATGTAACCCCTGAGGGAACGAAACGTATCTCACTAAGGAAAAGTCGTAGCTTTCCGCTACAATATTAAGTCATTAGAGTAAGGATACTTAAAGATCACAATCTTAGATTAATTTGGGTTTATTTTAACTACACCAGGTGCTGATACAGTCAGTACTTTTTATTCGAACTAATGCACAAAGAAATTCTCGTATTACTGAGCCAAATAGCGAGGTATAATCGGCGAATTGACTGCAATGTGCAGAATTAAGCTTATTGCAAGGAAGGTCATTTGCATAAATACTTTAAACAGTTACATACATAGAGGTTCGAAACCAGGAAGGAAGGTCTTCATTCCACTGTAGACTTTTGCCTATCTATCTGTTTGTCCTGTCTGTCGGTATGCCTGTCTGTCTATCTCTATCTATCTATATATCTATAGAAGCTGCTACGTGTTCTCAAGGTAAACTAAAAAAGAGATTGATAGAATACAAGTAATGTCACAATAATTGAGATATAGCTGTCTCGACATCAGATTGTAAATTTGACCAGAAACCACTAAATTCTGCGTTGTTACACCTTAGGCCTATTCCAACAAAATCGCATTAAAGTACTTTTCTGAGTAAAGCTACTACATTGTGCTGTGGGCTATCAAAAAAGGTCGTTATAGTCCTTGAGGCTCTTGGGAAATATCGACAGTGTTTTTGTAAGTTGTCTTGTGTGATACCGAAATCCCTAGACTAGTTTTCACCTCACATATTCAGCTGAGTGATTACATGGGAATGTGATTTTGTCTGAAAACGGTCAAAGTGGTAATTTTTCCGTATCAAAAGTTCCGATAAGAAAACGCAGAAAGTATCATTGCATGTGAAACAAATAAACACCGGCTTGGGGTTCCCGAGATGTGTTAGCTGGGTAGTACGTTTTATTGTAGAACACACCACAGATGTGGGCAGAAACTAAACATATCTTCATACATAGAACTCTTGGAATTACATGTTCCTTTACAATACATACATTTGTGTATTCCATGATACAGCAATATATAGGTAGCCGAGATCAATTTAACAGGTAAATCATGTCCGATCTTGTGGTCAGGTGGTTAAGGCAGTGGACTTTATAAATATATAAATAAATAAATATATATATATATATATATATATATATATATATATATATATATAAATATATATATATATATATACCTTATATATATATATATATATATATATATATATATATATATATATATATACCGTATATATATATATATATATATATATATATATATACCGTATATATATATATATATATATATATAGCAGCACGAAAGTTTCATTAAAAAAATCTTTCAGCTGTTTTACTTTCTAACTTTAAAGTACTTGCTGTTATATTGTTCCAGTGACGTGCTCAAGGGGATGGTGGAATGTTCCCATGCACCTTCAGTACGTGGAAAAACGTTTTTTCGTTGTTGTTTTCAGTTTCTTCTTCAAAATTCAAAATTATTTATTAGCACAAACCTTGCCTTTTGATCTAATTTATACCTTGTGCCTAATATGCCTCAGAAAACTTCATTTTGGTATAACTTTATAAGGGAAGACCCCCAGCCCTTCCTACATGAGAGTCGCATTCAAAGATTCCATAGCCACACACCACTTTCGCTATTTATATTTTATCCACCAAAAACACATTCATAACGGTTCAATCCCCCTATACTTGCTATCCGTCGTGGGGTGGGGTTGGGGTGAACTTAAACCTCAATTGGAAATTGTCAAGGCCTGAAGAGACTGCTACAAATGAGTGTACTAGGAGAGAAAGAGACTAACGCTCTTCATGCTTAGGGAGTGGGGGGGCGGGGTTGGGGACTTTAAGCAGAGGGCGCCAGTTGTCAATTAGTGGCACCGGGAAGTTTGAGGATCAACTATATGATAATATGTATTTTTCAGTGGCGTAGGAAGGTACCTTTGAGTGGGGGGGGGGCTGAAGACTGATGGCCGGCCTGGGGGAGGGGTCTAAGGGGAGGGGGTGTCCCCCTCCCCTTTGGAAATTTTTTGCATTTCCAGGTGGCCTCAGATGCAATTTGGTGCAATATAGCACACTTCAACACCCACTCCATTGTGTAAATAATTTTGCATTTTCACCTGGCCTTAGATGCAATTTGGTGCTCCAAATGAGATTCTTTTCTCATTTGGAAATGAAAAAGGGGTTTTCTGACTTGCGAAGCGGGGGGGGGGGCGGAATGATACTTCCGCCCCTCCATATTTTTCACTGGGGGGCCGGCGCCCCCAGCCCCCCGGTTCCTACGCCCTTGGATTTTTTCACAACGGAAACTTAAACAATTGAGTCCTATATGCTTTCTACACCACAGTGATATTTTGATAGCTACCGTTCCCAATCTTGTAAGAGCGGGAGATAACGAGACCGTACTGGTTACGATTCAGAAAGACAACATCGGTGTTGCCCGCAGTGTACCGGTAACCGTCAGCTTCAAGAATGCCGATGATTCTCTCATCGCTGAAGAAACCATCAACATCCAAGAAGGTACATATTGTCACTTTTTTATCGTCACTTTTTTTTCCACACAAAATTGTCATCATTAAAGCAGCCTGTTGCTTTTGTTTGGATAAGCTTTCTTCAAAATATGTATTATTATGATGTAATATTTACACATAATTGGTCACTCTTCAGTCTATAAGAGTGTTATGCAGAGACAGGGGTGATACGATTGCGTACAAGTTTGCTCCAATGTCGTGTGCATTATCCTTGTGTAAGAGGGACGTGGCAGTGGGAAGGTTGCAGTGGTTATAGGTGGGATTGGGTGGCTGGGCGAGTGGGGTGTGTGGCTGTGTCGCTGCGGTGGAGGCGTTTTCGTAGGTCGGTCCGCCACTGCTGTGTCACGTTAACACTATAATTGCCTGCTCCCACTTAGTTAGTCACTGTTTAATTACAGTCAAACATACTGAGCAATCTTGCTGTTCGTTCATCAGAATTTTAATGTTTCATTTGCAAAACCTTGAACTTTATGCCTATAATTCCATCTTTCCTGGTTTCCATCTTATAGGGAGTTAAAAGTATCGTATTTTCAAATTCGTTATGAGTTTATTTTTCAATTTGTATAGTTAAAGTTGATTATGGCGTCGCATGATAGAGAACATTTAACGCAAAATGTAGCTTTAATCGAAGCATCTTTTTGTATTCGGTCGCCCAATTTTGGACAAGTTTGCAAAGCCTATACTGGGTATCAGGCTATTCTTAAGTTACCGTTGCTATTGATGAAATTAAACACCATATAGGCCTACAAGATTTCCATTACACATTCCTGAATCAATTCGATCAGATTAAAATAGTTGGACACCCGGACAATTTTGCATACATCAGTGCTCATCAGATGCATAAAGAATATGAGATATTTATATTACTTTATATTGCATCTGAAGATTGTCGGAGTAACACTATAATTTACATTTTCTATAGGAGAACTATATACTTTCGACACCATTATGTATGGAGCGATATAGTAACATATGGTATGTATTGATGATCCACACCGCAATTATAGTACATCCGTTTATAGCAATTGGCAGGAATATGCCTAAAATCATATTTTCTTAAAGTTGTTAATGCATATGACATTGAGAAGTATAGCCTCTATAGGTCAATATATAGGCCTACATATTATGTCAAAATAAGCCTGTATAGCATTAATTGTCTTTCTCTAAAACAATACCTGGTCCTTTCCGAACCCATAAAGAAACGTATCTTATAGTCCATGATAGACATTGCAACACATACATGTTTCTTAATTTCAAAATGATTGTCTAAAATCGGCCAACTTTAAATCCTGTGTAGTGACCATCCTCTGGTGGAATCCTGTCCCTTATGCACCAAACTGCATGAATCCACGGTTGTAACGTCCAGTTCTGCCCGCTTTCCAGTAAATAAAGGACCTAGGCCTATATTCAGTGTACCTGTAGGTATACTATTACATGACATGTGTCCCAGTATCAGTAGGTCATATCTTTGGACCATTGCCAGATCCAAAGCTTCAGGTCCATTGTATTAGTGACCGGAAATGTACATTTGTTTAATGTAAGAAGCAAACGTCTTGCCGTATGATCTGCTTGGTTCTCGAGTTCTAAATGAATGTTATGAAGGGGCTCTTGTAACCCTAATCCCAAATAAATATTAGCATGTAAAACTAGAGAACTTATTGCAACTATTATAGCATATTAGTTAGCAATTATTGTATACAATGAAGGTATCTGTTGTGAAACTGTTTTAATAAATACCCCAGCGACAACCTATGTACAGAAATTCTCTAAATTTAGACTTCGTCAGAATGCAATGTTTTTATAAAACGATGTGATTGGCCACTATAAATTTGTCATAAGTAATAAAAAGAAGTTATTTTCTGTATGACTGATGTGATGTCTTCGCTCACGAAGCCCCAGTCAAATTAGCGTTGCCATATACATTCTAAAAAGTTTAAAAAAGTTTTAAAAATGACTTCTCCGAGATAAAACATGATTTATATGATGTTGTTTTCAACATATTGCTTCAATATATTTATGGCAAATTATTAACGCACCGTAATATCAGCCTCGTTATTGTAAAATGTTCACAAAAATAAAATAACTCAGAGGATAGGGAGGAGAAACTAAACCCAATCCCCCTCCCAAAATGGATCCATTGCAAGGTTTCACAATAGAAAGAAAATTTCAGTCAGATCTGGTCAGTCAAGCACATTAAACAGATCCTTCAGTAGGATATACTCTCACAAAAGAACGTAGGACAAATTGTACCAATTATTTGAGTGCTAGACTCTGGCTGCTGGGAGTGGTTGATCAGGCGCGTAGCCAAGGGGGGGGGGGGGGGGGGCGAAGGGGGCAGCCGCCTCCCCCTTGAGCATATTTAAAACAAAATTGTTTTAAATGTTTTTATGATATTGCTAGTATTTTCAAAGGAGAAAAAGCTAAGATGCAGCTTACAAGGCCTGGGAAGTGCCATTTCCAGCGATCTGGGAGGCATTTTCAGCCAAAATTTTCTTGTACGCTTCGCGCCAATCATGGTGGCGCTACGTTTAGATAGTTTGCAATGCCGAATCTACAGTTTCGCCCCTCCCTTGGCAAATTCCTGGCTAATCGCCTGTGGTTGATATTAGCCTTGCCCCTGAATCCTCAATTTGACATTAAACAAGTAAACATTTTGAAACACTTGTAAGTTCTACTTTCTTCGTTGTTTTTTGTTTCTTCGCTTTTTTGTTTCTTACGTTTTATCTTTACCATTGTGTAGTTAATATGTGCCTGCCCCCCCCACCCCTCCCTATCAACCCCAATCATCTGCTACTATGTCACACTTCCGTCAAAAGCTGAATTACTGGTGATCTTTTGAGGGGACAGCATGTCCAAACAAAATATGTCCTTTCATGGTGAAGAATATTACACCCATTCATATTGAATTATCACTATGCATTACATCGGTGAAATCACTAAAAATGTAAAATCAGCATCACAACCTTTGCACTTGGCCACCCAAATCTTTATGAATTTGTTTGCCTACAGTGCAGAGGTAAACCTCCAATGTGTGTCCAAATTGCCACATGTCCGACAGATACAAATTATAACAGGTCATTACAATTATTACATATCATAACTCCCTGGTCGTTCTCCCATCAAAATTACACGGTCATTGTACTCTGCATGAGGTGAAACTATACCTTTCACTGTCTGAGCCCCCCCCCCTCCTTTTTTTTAAAGACGTCTTCAAAATTAAATCCAAAATTAAATTTAAAAAATAGAGGGCGACTGGCATTAACTGTTGGCTGGGTTCATTTCTTGGCCCCTTTAATGCTGAGATTGTGTTGGCATATTTCCCTTGCCGTTATCAGCATGGTTTGTTATACATGCATGATATTAAGGAGGATCGAAAAAACGTCGTGGCAAGTCTTTGAGATATTATAACGCAAAATGTCACTTTAGTCTATTCTGCGCGAGCTCTTGCCGTTTAGCATACTAAACTTGCTCTCGTCTCTGTAAACTGAAAGGCTAAGCGGTAATGGTTTGGAAATTTCCAAATGCCATGATACAATAGGCCAATTCGTCGGCTATATCATGCGATATTCTGTCGATACTTGGGCTTGGAAAGTGACGAACTTTTAATTACTAAGTCAATGGAGTAATACATTGTATTGCGTATAATTCGGAGATGATCATGAGATCCAAAGTAACAACATTTAAACTGCATGCACATTATGCCGGATTTTTTGTTATCTCATGATGCAGGTGTAGATAGAGTGAACTCTGAAACAGCCCATGTGTACGTTAATCCAGAGAACATCCCAGACTTTGACGCTAGAGAGCGAGATGCTCGTTATATAACCGTTACAGTGGCTTGTGACTTACTGGGATTTAGGCAAGACAAACGAGTTCTTTTAAGTCTAGAGGGCGGATATGTCTTCATACAGACAGACAAGCCTATCTACACACCGTCAAAGACAGGTAAGGGATTGAAAAAGCCAACAGCACTGTTGTATCCATGTGATGGATGTTCCTTTCGGGAAATTACGATCACGAAGAATGTCATATGATTACGAAGAGTATATGCATCTTTTAACCTACCTTTACAAAAAACTTTATGGGTGGCGCTCATGACAAGTATTTAGTTGGACGACTGAAGCTTCGTAGCAAGTATATATATATATATATATATATATATATATATATATATATATATATATATATATATATATATATATATATATAAATATATATATATATATATATATATAAGTATATATATATTATATATATATATATATATAAATAAATAAATAAATATACATATATATATATATAAATAAATAAATATACATATATATATATATATATATATATATATATATATATATATATATATATATATAAGATATAAGATATAAGAATCTTTATTGACCATAAAAGGAATTGGAGTTCACTCCATCTCAGTATAACATACATAAAACAGTCAAAAATACATCAAAACATAAGATTTATAATATATACATTTCTTAAGACAATAAAAATCCATGTACTGGCATATAGTAAAAAACCTTATTTCCTACAAAACTCGTTGGCAAGACTAAGAATGGCCCTTGGCAAGAACGAACGTCTGTATCTTTCTGTCTGGCATCTGATGACAATTGGCCTGCCAGTTCGACTGCTATAATCAACCTGATTTCCTAGAGGATGTTCCGACGACGTAATTGACATAATATTTCTTTTAGTTACCCTGACAAGCAGCTCATCTACTGATCTGAGATCATCAGACCGGCAAACTCGCCTCGCTTTTCTAACAAGTGTATTAATCTTAGCCATGTCTCTAGCGGTCGTATTGCCACCCCATGCAGCCAAGCAGAATGTAATAATGGTCTCGATGGCCGCATTGTAGAACAAAGAAATGAGAGAGGCGTCTAGTCTGAATAAATTGAGCTTCCGTAGAAAGAACATACGTTGATTAGTTTTGGCCAGAACAGTATTCACATGTTCACCCCACTCCAATTTATCAGTAATGAAAACTGCCAGATACTTATAAGAATGGACTTGTTCTACTGGCTCGTTCCTAATTTCAATTCTCTCTAGTTGGTGCCCCCTACGCCGGAAATCAACAACAAGTTCCTTTGTTTTAGACACATTCAGTTGTAATCTGTTTTCGTCACACCAATTCGTAAAGGTGGATATTTCATGCCTATACCCGGTTTCGTCACCACTCTTCTCAATAAGACCTAAAATGCATGTGTCGTCAGCAAATTTAACAATATGCGTGTTGGGTTGTGTGCTGCGACAGTCAGAGGTATAGAGGGTGAAAAGAACGGGTGATAAAACACAACCTTGTGGTGCACCAGTATTCATCACAATATCGCTAGAAACTCTGCCATTCACAAGTACTCTCTGTGTCCTATTTGTCAGGAAGTCCAACACCCACTTTGTCAGATTATAGTTGATTCCATAACCACACATTTTGTCAACTAAGATGTGTGGAAGGATGGTGTTGAATGCAGATGAAAAATCTACAAATAGGACTCTAGCAAAATTACCAGGACTATCCAAGTGCCCATACATGGAGTCAACAAAAAACAAGATTGCATCTTCCACAGAGCGCTTTTCCCTGTACGCAAACTGCAGGGGATCCTCATGATCAAGAATTTGGGGGCGCAATCGTGAAAGTACGAGACGTTCCAAGATTTTCATGGGGATCGAGGTGAGTGCCACTGGTCTTAAGTCATTTAAAACACTAAAGGCAGATTTTTTAGGGATTGGCACCAAGTGGGAAGTTTTCCAGGAGACTGGGACATGATGAGTGAGTAGAGACATGTTAAAAATATGATGATAAATGTAAGAGAGCTGTTCATAACACATTTTGAGGACTTTACCATTAATACCATCTGGTCCAGAGGCCTTGCCAGGTTTGACCCGCCTCAATTCCCGGGAGACTTCACCACGGGTAAACTCTATTCTTTCAGATTGACAAAAACCATCTAGTCTATGAGAGGCACGCCGAAGCTCTGCTGAAAATTCATGGTTATCAAACCTAGCATAAAACTTGTTCAAAACATCAGGCATGTTGTCAGAGGTTATATTGTCTACAGTGATATCATTGGTTTTATGGTTTTCCCACCCAGTCACGCTTTTCATGCCTTTCCATACCATGCTAGTGTCATTTGATTTGAAATGACTTTCTATTTTGTCCTTGTATCTATCCTTGGCCTTCCGTATTTCACCATCTAATTGCCGGTTCACCGTTCTCAGTTATCTCGATCACCTTCTCTGAAGCAAGTTTTCTTCTCGTTGATAACAGCTTTCAGTTCTGACGTTACCCATGGTTTGTTGTTTGGATAGAGTGTCACCCATTTCTTTTCAACTACGATGCCTTTACAAAAGTTAATATATTCACCAACAGTGTCTGTGAGTTCATCGATATCTTTACAGTTGTTCATAAACAAGTCCCAATCAGTCTCTTCGAAGCAGTCCTGCAGGCGTTCCTGGACCGCCTGGTTCCAGACTTCAATTGTTTTCTTGATCGGCTTACTCTGTCGGAGCACTGGTCTGTAGGTTGGGTAGAAGGTGATTACGTCATGGTCTGAATTGCCAAGGGGTGGATGGAAAGTCGGCTTATAAGCGTCTTTTATCGAACAATAGAATAAGTCCAGCATATTATTCCCTCGCGTGGCTCTGTTTACATACTGCGTGTATCCATAGAAACCATCTTGACAGTTGTTGAAGTCACCAGTAATGAGGCTTACTGCGTCTGGGGATTTGGTTTGTTGTTCAGCAATTAACCCGATCAGTATTGCGTGAGCTGTTTCAACGTTGGCTGATGGTGGAATATACACAACGTTAATGTGGATGGCTGGGAACTCTCGTGGAAGGTAGAATGGGCGGATTGTCAAAGCCAGTAGCTCAATGTCTGGTGTGCAAAGTGTTTCTTTGATGTGTACATTGTTGGGACTACACCACTTATTGTTAATGAAAGCACACACGCCTCCCCCTCTCTCTTTCAGGGATTCTGGGGTACGATCTGCCCGGTACAAATGAAATCCATCTACCCCCAAATTCGTCATATCATGATGGAACCAAGTTTCTGAGAAACATAGGATGGAAGAGTTTCTATAGTTATGTAGATACCGTGTACTAGCTTGCAATTCGTCAAGTTTATTACAGAGGGAGCGGGTATTCGCCACAGTCACGATAGGTAGAAATGGTTTGTTCGAGCGCCTGTAAGCTCTTAATCTTACCCCAGAACGGTGTCCCCGCTGGCGTGGTCGCATTTTCTTTGGCAAATCGAATATCTTGTGCTGGTTCGATCTCCCTGGTCGTAGGGATCTCAATTCGTAGGCTGAATACCGTATATGTCCTGGTTCGTGTTCACAGCGCCAGTTTGGCGGAATGATGCCAATATAATGAGCATCCACATGACAAAGAACAGTACTGTATCCATATTGGGTATAGGCTAGATCGCCAGCTGAACAAAATATTACACACAAACACTGTATGTACCAGTTCCACGAAACGAGCTGAATCACCCGGCTAAGTCCATGAAGTTCCTCGTTTATTTCGAGTACAATCAGTCACAGTTTTGCTCAGTATTGACGGGTAGGGACTTCAGGAGCACTCACTATCAAGTTTGTAGGAAATAATAACTGCCAGGACGTGAATTTATAACGTAAATACAAAACGGATCACAGCGAGATAAAGTGCGGTCTGCTGTCGAACAGCGACCATGCCAAAAAAAAAAAAAAAAAAAAAAAAAAAAAAAAAAAAATATATATATATATATATATATATATATATATATATATATATATATATATATATATATATATATACATATAATTATATAGATATATTGGAATTATCGGTCCCCCTGGAACCTTCGTCAGCAATACTTAGCGGACCGAAAATTCCAATATATTTTCTAAAAGATTACTCCATATTTGTCAATTATGAGTCATATCTTAATCCTCTGGTTTTCTCTTCGTCAACAATACTTGCCGGTAGAATGATTATTTTTTAATTTAAATTTTTTCATTCGAAAAAATAATAAAAATAAATAAATACAAATTTAAAAATATCATTCGACCGCCAAGTATTGCTGACGAAGGTTCCAGGGTGACCGATAATTCCAATAAATCTATATAATTATATGTATATATATATATATATATATATATTATTCATATACTTCCTTTAATTATCTGTCCATTTGTCTATTTTGAACGTCCTTTATCATTTTGCCTTTGAAGAAGATCATGCTAGGGTCGAAACGTCAGCCCCTGTAACTATTTTTTTTTAATACTTTTATCGACAGTTAAGACACGTATAATCTCACTCAACCAAACGCTTTCACCTCGACAACAACAGGTTAGAGATTACTCCTGTTTTTATGTTTTAACTTTTAATAACACCTACTATTTTTGTTAATTATACAGAGCTTTCCTTGTTGATTATTACACCAATAATGAATGGTTATGAGTGCAATAGTGCAAATATTTCATGAGTTCCGCCCCGTTGAATGGAACATATTACATCTTTCAACGAATTAAATATTTCGACGAATGGAAACCATTCATTATTTGTTTTATACAACATATTATATTAAGATGGGTAAAATGCACTCATGCAACAGATTGTTTTGAACAGACAGGTTTCTCTGCTCTCTTACCATTGAAAAAAGTGCTACCAATAAAGTATAACCCATGGTTCCATTTCATAGAGCGGAATAGAGCGGATTTTGCATGCAATCAACGAGCAATTGACCAATGAAATGACCAGAATACAATTAGGTGTTGTATATTGTAAATTAGTCCAGTGGCGTTGGAAGGTACTTTTGAGTGGGAGGGGCTGAAGACTGATGGCCGGCCTGGGGGAGGGGTCTAAGGGGAGGGGTTTGCCCCTCCCCTTTGGAAATTTTTTGGCATTTCCAGGTGGCCTCAGATGCAATGTGGTGCAATGTAGCACACTTCAACACCCACTCCATTTTGTAAAAACTTTTGCATTTTCACCTGGCCTTAGATGCAATTTGGTGCTCCAAATGAGATTTTTTTCTCATTTGGAAATAAAAAAGTGGTTTTCTGACTTGCGAAGCGGGGGGGGGGGGGCGGAATGATACTTCCGCCCCTCCATATTTTTCACTGGGGGGCTGGCGATCCCCAGCCCCCCGGTTCCTACGCCCTTGAATTAGTCCATGTTCATTCACTACTAAAGCCCACGTCACTCCTATTTCAATGTTTGAATACTTACAGGTCAACATATAGGCATATTTGAGAATGTCCAATGCCAATATCATAAATTTTGCGGTAAAAACTCAACACAAAACAAGACAGTGTAAGACTAAATGTTACCTATACAGCACCAAGTAATATTGTAAACAAAGACAATCACCGTAGTTTCATTAGACGCAAGTTACCCTTATTCATCGATCACAGACTTAACTGGTTCCTATACGTTAAAAAATGGTGAGGTAGGGGGGGGGGTGGCAGGGGTAAGTTGTTCAGAGTTTTACTGTCAAAAGAACAAATAAGTAAAAGTTAGAGGCACGTGACTTTTCGAACCCAGCAAGATCTACATAACCAAAACGAGAGCAAACTAAGAATACATTAAGATTTACAGATGGACACACAGATATATCGGACAAATGATCAATGAAAAGAGCAAATATAAAGAAGAGGGGAAAGATGAAAGGAACGAGTGATGAGAGGATTAAAACTATGCAGATAAACTCTGAGGAGTGTAATAATGGGAGGTCATTAGTAATGGAGGTAATTAGTATCGGAGGTAATTAGTAATGTAGGTAATTAGTAGTGGAGGTGGAAAGATTTAAGGGCATGCAGCAGGAAGGAAAATATGATAATATGGATACGAAGGACGAGAGAATATAGGGACGGGAGGGAGGGAGGGAAAAGGGGGACAAGAGGCAAAGTCATTCCTTTCTTGGATGTGGAGACCATTTAGTTGAATATAGTGCGAAGGCGTTGGATCCACAAGCGTTCTCTACTGAGGCGAACTGGATCGATTCGGTACTCTAGAAGTTCAATGCCTTGAAGGATCATGTCCGAAATGGTGTGGTTATATAGTTATACGTGATGTCAACCCAATGACATTTCAACATTCATCATTTCTATTGATTCGTAAAACTGTTGATGGACACTTTATTTATGCAGATTCAGCTTAACATCAGAACCCCGCAGGATGTTGTTGTGGAAAGGAAGGATATTGCACCGGAAGCAGTGAGGCATGGCGTTTTCACTCATATTTTTCGGTTGCCGGAAGAACCGATGGTCGGTAATTGGAGTATTGTTGTTTATTACGGAAAACAAGTGAGTGTCAATTTGTCATTTACGAAATTGAAAGTTGGTTAATTGTTGTTGGTTTCAATAGACCACTGTAACAACTTAAAGCTGTTATGTCATACTGTCAGATTACGATTATGAAAAAGATAAATATAGGCTATTATTAGAGAATAAAACACCTTTTTTTAAGTTAGAATTTTCAAGGCTGCCGCAATGCCTATCATCAATCGAAAGCTATGAAAGGAAGGTCAACAGTGCAAGTCATTGTAAAGTTCAAGTCTATAATGATATATGAAATATATATATATATATATATATATATATATATATATATATAAATATATAAATATATAAATATAATATAATGTGAGTGCATGGCCAAAAACTTATTCTTATTTCATTAATCCATACCTAATTTGTTTAGATGAAATCAAACAGGACAGTTCAATTTGAGGTGAAAGAATATGGTAAGTACCAAATTTGTTATTATAGCAGGTTGTGCATGGGGTTTAGTGGGTAAGGTTACTTGAATATAGTGGTTGTTAGAGTGATGTTGACTATTGATCATTATATGTAATGGTAACAGTTAAAGGACTATATTCTGGTGGCTGAAAATGATTGCAAGGCAAAATGACTTAAAACGTATCTGCATAGGTAAATAACCTAATCGCATTTTGTACGGAGCTTTTACAGTGTATTAAATTATTAACGCGTGTATGTTTCAACAGAAGTGCAAATGATGCCGTGATACTTATAGGCAATTGAGCTGATTTTTATTTTTTTATTATAATGTTTAAATCAAATAATATTTCTACAACAATGTTGCAATTTTATGAAGTTCTATATATGGCAAACACTGACAACTAAGCAAACTTATCACTTCAAGGATAAATCAACGACGAGATTACGATAGTCAAGTAAAGCTTTTGACGAACTAAATTCTGTCGAGGTTACACGGGGGGAAAGCCAATGGTAACATGTTAAATTTGAAAGGATTTACTAGTGGCTGTATTCTCTTGCTTAGCATTTCGTATCGCGAAGATATGAGGTTTTCCATTTTTTTAGATTTGTAAATGCATCTGGCAACAGTAGGATGATAGATGATGTCACCATTTGCACCACAGTTGGAATGTCTTTGTTTTATTTTAGATAAAGGTTACATTGTCTGCCACTAGAATATCCTCTCAAAATGAACATCAATCCTCAAAATGGATAAGATGTCGAGAAAAAAAGTAGACGTGATATTTGCTATGCTGTGACAGTCTATAACATAGACAGTTACTATACTTGGAAAGTGATGGGATGTTGAATACATTACCTACCGTTACTCATGTTTCTTTTCATGTTACAGTGCTTCCCACGTTTTCCGTGGAAATTCATCCTCCGAACTATATTCTGCAAACGACTAGGTTTCTCGATATTATAGTGAATGGCAGGTATGGTATACATATACATAAAACTAACCTATATGCATAAACTAAACAGTTTATGCACAACACTACCTGCTATGGAGATGTCCGATATATGTAATCATTACAGTATCAAACCAATGGAAAGCTATCACCTAAAAAATCACTACACCGGGCGAGGAAGATGGGGTGGGGGGGGGGGCAGTGGGGATGGTAGGAATAACACATAGCTGATATAGTATGTAAACGGTATATATGGCTCATCATGTACCCAAGTTGTAAGACGGTCGAATGGTTGTTGGAGGTGGGCAGGACTAAATTTGTCATACGTAAACACTAATAGGCCTACCAAATAACCTCGCTTGTGGATTCATCTGTGATATTGCTCGAAATTTTGTAACAAAGGTGTATTTACAATGTGCTTTAGAATTGAAAGAGAATCTTCCATCCCACAGATACGTGTATAACAAACCAGTTGACGGGCACAGCGTCCTAAAGATAGGATTGATTGATCCAGATGGTGAAATAGAAATTAAAGAAACGGATGTCCAGCAGGTAACTTTATCATATACACATGCACATCTGTTACTTAATATAGCTTTACGTTTCATTATTTTCCACGGACGTTTATTTCTCTAACAATAGCGATGCAATTTAATCAAAGAGAGTATATAATGTATAAATACTTAAATACGTGGGAAATCCATTCGCATTGTGGTACCGAACTGATTAGTTCTTTGTTCCTGGTCACAAGTCATGAAGCAGACGTTAGGTCACAGTTGATTAAATCATTCTGTCACTCATAATGTTGCATGAGAACATAACTTTAATGTTAATTCTATTTGCCGTTAGTTGGTGGATGGTAGAGCACGTCACAACCGAGATATCAACATATTGGGAGACAACTGGTTTGATGAATATATAGGCTGTAGCTTGTACCTGGAGACCACCGTATATGAAGAAGCCACTGGTCATTTTGAGAATGCCTCTGATACATCAGTTAAGATTGTCAACAGCCCCTACATCTTCAGTCGGGAGAGGACTGTGCAGTATTTCAAGAAGGGTTTGCCATTTCAAGTGAAGGTACAAAAATGACTTAGTGTGGATGACCTTATAATGAGTTCTAAGCAACTCTCATTATAAGATTACCATACAGAGAGAGAGGATTGAGGGGGAGGGGGGCTGTTAAGAAACTGCTTGTTTTCTGTAACTTAAAAATTTAAATTTAATTTGTGACCTTACGTCAGTCTTAGGAGAATAAAAGAAACCCCGGTAATGTACAGTATGATTGACATTAATTTATCGACATTATAATTTTACTTATGTTAATCAACTTTCTTCGTAAGTTCCAACCCGCTCAAAATTCTGTTGTGTTTCTGTAGTTGTTTACTTCTTGTTCCATAGGCTGAGTTAACGTATACAAATTAAAACTTAATTGTGACCTTACGCCAGTCTTAGGAGAATAAAAGAAACGCCGGTAATGCACAGTATGATTGGCATTTATTTATCGATATTATAATTTTACTTATGTTAATCAACTTTTTTCGTAAGTTCCAACCCGCTCAAAATTCTGTTGTGTTTGTGTAGTTGTTTACTTCTTGTTCCATAGACTGAGTTAACGTATACAAATGGACGGCCAGCACCACTGGTACCTGTAATAGTGGTCGCAACTGGCAAATTATTCGGCAACACGCTTGTAAGTCTACGAGATGAACAACATAATATCAATGACGAAGAGAGAGAGATCAGAGACAACACGGATCGCCGAGGAGAGGTTAACTTCAACCTTTACGTGCCAATCGGTTGCGAAGAAATCACCGTTAATGTAAGCAATATTGAAGTGTTTTTTTTTATAATTACAATCGTGTTTATAGTCCACAAAAGGACTTATAAAATTCCACGTCATTATGACGAAATGTTTTTTGTATTAACATTATAACAGTTAGGATCATATACGATTTTACCGCATTTTCTCGTCCGCGGTTGGGCGTTGAATATATAGAAGTGCTGAATTATTACCGTACTATACGTTAGTCATGCACCGTAATCCACCCATGGACTACCAGCAATAAATTTACTATTATGTGAGGTAACTAAGAGTGCACCGAAATGCAACACACTTTACGTAATCCACCCATGGACTACCAGCAATGAATGTTCTCTTCTATGAGGTAACTCAGAGAGAACTGTAATGCAACACACTATACGTAATCCACCCATGGACTACCAGCAATGAATGTATTCTTATATGAGGTAACTAAGAGTGCACGGCAACACACTATACGTAATCCACTCATGGACTTCCAGCAATGAATGTATTTTTATATAAGGTAACATAAGAGTGCACCGCAACACACTGTACGTAATCCACCCATGGACTTCCAGCAATAAATGTACTATTCTATGAGGTAACTCAGAGTACACTGAAATGCAACACACTATACGTAATCCATGGATAATGAACTATGTTCTAGTATGTGATATAGCCCATAATTATGCAAAATGTAACTCGCTGCGGATAATGAATTGTGTTCTAGTATGAGGTATAACTCAAAGTAGAACGAAATATACCTCACTGCGAGCAACGAATGTTTTCTTGTATGCAGTAACTCATAATGCACCAAAATGCACATCACTGCGATAATGAAGTGATTTTTATAGTAGTGAGGTATAACTCAAAGTACAACGAATACACCTCACTGCGAGCAATGAATGTTTTCTTAGATGCAGTAACTCAGAGTGCACCGAAATGCACATCACTGCGAATAATGAAGTAATTTATATAGTATTGAGGTTTAACTCAGAGTACAACGAATATACCTTACTGCGAGCAATGAATGTTTTCAGGTACCCATGAGGTGGCACAGAGAGCAATGTTTTATTTTCTCTCATCAGCTCGTCACATTTGATCAAGACTTAATAGTAGGAGGAGCAGAAGAAATAAACAGCAACGCCAATTTGACATTTGTACTTAGACCTTATGAAAGCCCAGGGAATGGCAATGAGTATCTAGTCATACGAACGGAGGATCAAGTTTTCGAAGTATGTTGTTTTTACAAAATCTGCACTGCTTTGAACCCACGCAGAAAATGTATTAATGTCGTACTTATGCAATGTGTAAACCAGTCTGTTTTTTCTTGAGCATGGGTCTTGTCTTCACGTGAGTGACAATGGTCAGCGCACAATTAAACGGTGACGTATTTATTCTTTATTTGGATATAGTTTCATTTTCTGACACTTACATGTGTTTGATCAAATAACTGGTGTAAAAGGTATATCATATGACTATAACAATATGTAACGTAGTCGTATCCTTGAAAACATGGACAAAACAATATCTGAGACTTCAAAACATCCGTCCATGCACTAAGAATGTACTTGCAGAAAATGATTGGATATTGATTTATAACGTAATGTCGTAGCTCACCTCGTGTCTGGTGATAACAGAAATGTCATTAACCTGATACGTATTTCATTGTCGGAATGAGTTATTTCCATATTCTATGTTAAATGATGTTTGTTTACTGACCTGCAGTGATTAACTATGACATATTTCATATTTTTAGTATGGAGATACTCTAGACCTGGACCTCTTTTTGGAACGACAAAGAATTGATATTTTTATCCATGTTTTCGTAAGTGTTATAACTAAATCATATCATATATATATATATATATATATATATATATATATATATATATATATATATAGATATATATATATATATATATATATACATATATATATATATATATATATATTTATATTTATATATATATATATATATATATATATATATAAGCCAATTTATATGCCTATATGTAAGCCTATATATATATATATATATATATATATATATATATATATATATCAGGGTTCTGCCAAGGGTGGATTGAGTGCCGGCAGGACTATCTTAGCGGAGCGCCACCATCAGTTGGCGCGGAGCGTACAAGAAAATTTGGGGTTTTGGAAACCCCCAGATGGCCGGAAACGGCCCTTCCCGAGTATTCTGAGCCACATGTAGACAGCTTTGAAATGAGATCTCATGTCTGGAATTTTTCATAATTAATGAAAAAAGTTAGGTGGTGCCTATTAAATAAATCATTCAGGCTGAGATGATAATTTTAGATGGACAGTTATTTACGACAGTTATGATATACACACTGAGCGACTAACGCTGCTTCTCATGTATCGAGTAGTGAATACAAAATCTGAGTGTAATTTCATGTACAAATAAACAGTAAACTAGTGAATAACTCCGATCAACTGCGCGATATCATGCAGTGAACCTTTGAACAGCGTTTATTACTGCAGTGTTACTGTACGTTCGACCCTCCGGCTATGGAGCTGCTTTTTGGAGTTCCTATCGAAAATAAGTGCCGGTCGGAAAAGTCACTCATGCAGATTCTGGCGGTCGGTAATTCAGCGTGCTGGTCGGGCCCGACCGGCGCCGACCGGCAGCGGCAGAACCCTGATATATATATATATATATACTCATAATATATATTTTAACGCCAACTCAATATTTCAAGCTTCCTTATTTTGTTATGTCGGACGTGAAGTATTTTATTTATGGCTGTTTCAATTCCATTAATGATCAATATTTTTGTATCTCATTCAAGATTCAGGCTATTCTCATTTAGTTGTTTACTGTTATATATAGGATTAGGATTAATAAAATGACTGATAAACGCTTAATTTCGCAGATATATACCATCATAATAATCCTTTCTTGTGTGTGACAGGTAATTGCGAGAGGTAAGATTATCCATGATGGAAGCAGTTCGGTTGGAAATATTGACGGATACGAAATCAGAGTCACACCGGAAATGATACCGAGCGCCCGAATCGTCGCTTACTTTATTGGGGAAAACAACCATATCATAGCAGATTCTGTGAGAATTGAAGTCCGAAGAGAATGTCTTAATCAAGTAAGTTAAACTAGATATCCACTGTCTATCTACGTAAAAGAAACAAATTACTAAAATGATGGTTGAAAATCCAACTTTAATATATCCTCAAGAAACACAATCTAAAATGATGATTGAAACCACTACTTTAAATTACGTAAAAAAAAAACACATTCTAAAATGATGGTGTTGAGAACCCAACTTTATTATACTTAAAAGAAACACATTCTATAATGATGGTCGGAACCCCTACTTTAATATACGTTAAAGAAACACATTTTAAAATGACGGTTGAAATCCAACAAGAAACACATTACTAAACTGATGGTTGGAACCCCAACTTTAATATACGTAAAAGAAACACCTTCTAAAATGATGGCTGAAACCCAACTTTAATATATACGTAAAAGAAACACATTCCGAAAGGATTGTTGAACAACTTTAATAACCGTAATAAAAACTCATTCTAAAATGATGGCTGAAATCCAACTTTAACATATACGTAAAAGAAACACGTTGTAAAATGATGTTTGAAATCCAAAAGGAAACACGTTGTAAAATAATGGTTGAAAACCAAACTTTAATATACGTAAAAGTAACACATTTCTAAAATGATGATTGAAATCAAAAAAAGGACACGTTCTAAACTGATGGTTGAAACCAAACTTTAATAAACGTAAAAGAAAATCATTTTGAAATGATGGCTGAAACCCAACTTTAATATAAGTAAAAGAAACACGTTGTAAAATGATGGTTGTAAACCAAACTTTAATATATGTAAGAGATACATATTCAAAAATAATGGTTGAAAACCCAACTCTGATATACGTAAAAGAAAAACATTTCTAAAAGGATTGTTGAAAACCCAACTTTAATATACTTAAAAGAAACATGTTGTAAAATGATGGTTGAAATTCAAAAAGAAACACATTTTAATATGATGGTTGAAATTCAAACTTTAATATACGTAAGAGATATAAATGGTTGAAAACCCAACTTTAATATCCACCCAGGATGTTGGGTAGAAGGGTGGTCGGCCGGTTTGTCGGTATGAAATTTGTACAGACTAAGAACATGCATGTACATTGATGTACTTTTCCGAAAAAAAATCACAATTAAGTTTACCATCTAAGAATATCACTTCTATAACGTGTAGATGTGCCCAAATATTTTTGTGGTTCCCATCTCATGAATATTACCAAGTGGGCGGGACTAAAATTTATTAAATGTTAATATCTCTTCAACCGTATACGTCCGACTTAGTTCATACTTGATATAGAGATGTAACTACATAATATGAATAACATAATATGTTCTTTGCAACAACAATTGTTACCTCATTAATAATCATGAGTGGATGCGGCTTAATGGAAAGTCGTCGATATAAGCTTGTACAAGGTTTATCAACAAACACAAGTTGAATCATTGTCATACTTGGGAGAGAGATGCCATATGATGCTTGACTTGTAGCGACAATATATCGTGAATGACATGTGATTTCTACATTCATTTCTACATGTGTTTCTCATACATTTCTAGGTAGTTGGTCTATGTAATAACATACATGTCTAATCGCCACTAAGCTTGCCGAAACGTATGAACTGGGTGTTTGGATTCTGGGGTTTATGAATATGCATATATAATTTAATCATAGCACGAAAACCGACGTATGACAATATAATTCGACGTATGTCGATTTTTTATCAAATCCATTGTGTCTGAGCTAGGAGTAGGGGTTATTTAAAATTGCGAGAGACATGGACATGACCAACACAGATGTTTCGTGCCAACACCCCCCCCCCTCCCCACCGCCACTACCCAGTTGTCGAACGGCTTAGCGACGTCCATGCAGGCTAGAATAAAACATAACATTTCTTTCTTTGTGATGTTATCAGAACAGATATGTATAATGTTAAGATTACTGATACCAATATTCTGATGCATAAATATTTCACAACATTTTTCTCAATACAGGTCACCGTAGGACTTGTGGATATTGACAGAAGATCTATTCAAGAAGCCGCGGAACCGAATAATCTAGTCCATTTTCGGATAACTGCTAAACCTGGTACCGATGTATCATTGATCGCCGTAGATAAAGCAGTCCTCCTTTTGAGAGATTTTCACATGCTAACTAGTAAAAAGGTAACGATTGTAGGAAGACTATTTGGCAATTAGGAAACTAAAGGTTATACTTTACATAGTCTGATACACAATAAAAAGCTCTATACGTTATTTAGAGGTTGGTTATGTATGAAATATATAGACCGTTTTATCTCGTTTAGCCTGACAACCGATTTTCCGATCACTTAACCATGTGGTGATCCCCCAATCGTTTCTCCAAAAATAAAAACCGTTGGTCTGGTTACTGAGAGGGCCATAATACGCTGCAATTATCAACCATTTACAAAATATCAATGCTTGTATAGGGAGGATAGAGAAGGTTAAGAGAAACGATGATGAGATAATTACAGTCAAGATTTATCCCAAAATGTTTCATATTTTCATTTAGATGTTTTCAACAATGGACGCACAAGACACTGGATGCGGTCCAGGTGGTGGAAGGACCTCCGAACACATTTTCAAGGTATTGGAAGGAAAAATTGACTTATTATAAACAAAAAAGGCAATTTCGTTAAACTAGTAACTGATTCCTAAACCACATACGGCAGGATTCCAAACTCATTGTTGACTTGTCCGTCCTAGTTCGGAGGTTTAATATTGAACTAACTATGAACATGCTTTTCAAATGTTTGCTAGGAATATACTCCCTGTGTTATTTGTTATTACAGAATGCTGGTGTAACAGTAATTGCCAGTGGTGGATCACTCAACGTCGGTGATCGAGAAGGTCTGAGAAACTTTTAACTTGAAACTTCACTGCATGCATGTTTAAAATCACTATCGTTAATATCTGAAATGAAACATTATGTCAACATTAACAATAGTAAGGATCATGGTGATGATGATGATAATGATATATACACACACACATATATATTTATATATATATATATATATATATATATACGGGAGGCCCGTGGTTCGAATCCCGGTGGAGGCTGAAAGTTTTTTCACTGTTCTTGATTTTCCAACTCATTACGATTTTCATTTATATATATATATATATATATATATATATATATATATATATATATATATATATATATATATACAGGGATGTGTCCACGCTGGGCTGCACTGGGCGGCCGCGCCCATCACTAGAAAGTACCGCCAAGCACTGTCCTAAAAATCGTGAATCCCGTCCAGCACTATTTTCATCTAAAATCCTGACGATTTTTAGGACAGTGCTGGGCGGTACTTTCTACTGCTGGGCGCGGCCGCCCAGTGACGCCCAGCGTGGACACATCCGTATATATATATATATATATATATATATATATATATATATATTTCAGTAAGGAAGATTATAATTCCACTGTATGCTTTTGCTATCTGTATCCAACAATGCTAGTTCTGTTGTGGTGACATATTCTTTAGAAAAAATTCATAATGCTTACCAACATGAAATCATTAGTGAATGCTGCAGCCTGATCTCGAAAGAGATACTTTGAACAGAACTATCTCTAATGAAATTGGATAAAATCGAACAAGGCAAAAGAATATATAGGCCTACATATTTAAAACGGTAATGGGTCGAAAAACAGAGAACAATAAAAACCTTCCAGCCTCCTTCGGGATTCGAACCTGGGCCTCCTGCAATATATGCGCACACACTAATCAACCGTAGGCTATGAACACTTTGTCAGTTCAGAGGATCGAAACCAGTAAATAATATTTACAACTATAAAACTTAATTTGATATTGATAGGTATTCACTGTGTAGCTGATGCCAACAGCCGTAGAAGACGGTCCCTTGAAGAATTACGTGAGTTTATTGAATTTGTATCTTTGTGTATATTCCTTATACACACTTTCACTTATAATCTGCCACTACATGAAGAAGCGAGCCCACGGTCGGCCGCGCGCAAGTAATTCATCAGTCGGTTGAGTGACATCCACTGGACGGGCGGGTGTGTGAACGGGGAGGGGAGGGGGGGTGTACATAACATGGATGGCAGAACCATGTGTAAGGGTGCCGGCGTCTATATACAAGCCTCTCCTAAACAGAATTGCCTAACTGTGTCGTTTACCACAGAGCATCGACCAGTCCCTCAGAGCACAAGGTATCTAACAACTCTTGGTATCTAAGTAGCCTACTGTCTAGAAATTAATATGATCAGTTTCTATTAATCTTCTGGTTTGTCTCTATACTGAAGATGTATGGCAGTTTGAAGTGTCTTGGTGAATGGTAAAGTTGCTTACGAACTGAGGCGTCTTAAACAATTTCGAAACAAAGAGAAACTAAACCCCACCCCACACTACCAGACAAGAGCTAACTTTACACTGGCGACACACAGTGATTATGAAATATAGACAGGTGTAACTTTATTCACTAGAGATTATACAGAGCATGAAATAACTCAGATTACTTTCAACATTTAAAGGAAGACTAAAGCAAACATTATTTGCTGGATTCCTTGTAATGGAATCTCGGAAGGGAAGGGAAAAGCACGGTCAACTAACACCTTTCTCTCGCCGAATACTTAAGATAACCTAGGAGTAACTTATGACGCTCATCAAACAAGGCCTTATATTATCTTGTTCTAAAGACCACTAAAGACTACAAATGGACCAGTGTGCTCCTCTTCAGCAGAGCAGTCAGTAAGGCTTTTAGACATGAAGTCACTGAATCATGCAAACATGACTACATGTTTTGAACAACAACGATGGGATAAGGGTATAATGTAAAAGAGTAAAGGGGCGGGGTGTTGGATATGTCATACAGGGGGACAAACATACAGCACTCACTATTGAGAAATGAAAGTGGTTCTAAGCTACACTTTAAATAAACACGAAGTCAAGATGCGTAGTCTCTAATCCTGTGAAAATAATAACCTCTAGATATTCTTTGCTCTGGTTGAATTTCATCCAAACATACAGTTGAAGAATTTGACAACGACGAAAGAAAGATATTTGCCTGCTCAAGAGGACATCGACGCCTTGGAAGTGGCTCATGTAATGAGACGTCGGAAAGATTCCAGCGACTTGCTAGGAAAAGATTTCCTGAGATGACAGAAGATGTCGGCGATGAGTTAACTAGAATTTTTATCGCCTGCTGTAAGAAGGCTGAGAGTGACGAATCCCGTGAGCGAAATATTGGTTTCGATTTTGCAGCTTTTGCTGATATTGATCCGTTCGATGATGGGTCAGTTCGATTCGATTTTCCAGAGTCATGGGCCTTTGACTTGGTTCACGTCGACTCGTAAGTCTGAATCTACTTCGTGTAGCATTATTGAGTACTAAATTTGGATGGTTTACATGAGAAAATTAGAAACATGCGATGCTGGATATTGCTTGAATGATTTCTATCTGTTTAACCATAGTGTAACTCTACGTTAACATGTATGGTTAGCAAAATTACAGGTTATGTTATATTCGACATTAGTCGATCGAAAATATTTCATATGTCCTGCAAATCAAAAACAGGAACCGTTTAATCGTCCCGTTTTCTCTTTTTGTTGTTTCTTTATAAGAGAGAAATTTCCTTACACAAAAGCGATGATAACGTGCATATACAATCCTTTCCCCAACAGTGACGAACCAGTTTATAGGGAGTACACCCTACCTGGAAGTATAACTACATGGTCCATTCAAGCGTTTGGTCTTCATGAGAATTTCCCAATGTGCGTCATTGAACCAACAGAGCTGGTGGTGTCTTCTGATCTTTTCATTCAATTGCTACTACCGTATTCTGTGAAAAGAAATGAACACGTGGAAATCCAAGCAGTCGTGTTTAACTATGGCGGAGATGAAGTGAAGGTAAGATCTTGTACAAGGGCGGCGGAACCGGGGGGGCACAGGGGGCACGTGCCCCCCACTTTTCCTCAGGGTTAAAAATTGTGCCCTTTTTCTACATAAAAATTGAGGTGTCTCAAGTTAGCAAGAGGCCAGGGAACCAGAATGAACACTCGGGAAGGGCCGTTTCCGGCCATCTGAGGGGTTTGTAAAACCAAAATTTTTCTTGTACGCTCCGCGCCAACCGATGGTGGCGCTCCGCTCAGATAGTCGTGCATACAACTTTGCAAATCCTGGCTACGCCCCTGACTTTTAATGAATTTATGTGAGTCAAACTCAAAGCTATTTCGAATATGAAACAATTTGTTAAGATATTAACAAGAAATCAACTCTGATTCGGAAGATTCCTACATTAGCAACTAGCATGATTTCACCTCATTTGTCTCAATAGAAAACTTGTTCCTTGTTTCCCAATTTTCACATTGGATATTGCAGTGCTAGTATGCATATTTTTCTTGAGAGGGTGGGGGGGGGAGGAGGCGTTGATGGATTGATGTGTATATGCAAATAAGATAATACGATAAGAGTTATAAAGGGTACTAAATATCAGGCTACATCAGTCCAATCGAATTTCTGCAAAGTGCCCTTTGATATCGGTACCCCCCCCCCCCCCAGATTAAAAGTGCTTCCGCCGCCCTTGATCTTGTTCTAACTACAAACTCATGACAGGTATTTCAATCTCAAATTATTGGATATATTTTTTTTTAATTAAAAAATTTCCATGTATGTAAGAAAGGGTCAGACGACACAGAAATAAGTACAGTAGGACAGCAGCAGCTATAAAGTTCGTATGAATCTATTCTCTGGTAGTCTCATTCGAATCTATGGTAAAACATGAAACAATAAAATATAATAAGTGACTGGTATGATAATTATACGTAATACTCAAGTGTAAGTCTATATGTCATATAATCGTTTGTTCGAAGCGTTCTCAGAATGGTGGAGACACTTACCACTTTGCCGGCGACTGCTGTCCTCATTTACAGGTAAGCCAGGTTAGCAGGAGTAAGTACGAATCATTCATGAAGCAGTTCATCAGATGTTTCAGTTAAAATACAGGTTAGCAGAACAGAGCGAAATCATAACGGTTTTTCGCTTTACTTGGGCAAACGAACAGCAAGTTTTGTTAAATCAGCGTTGCCAAGTGAAGTGGTGGCGCAATTCGCAAATAAAGAAGATGGCTCTAATCTTACACTCCCCCCTTTAATGAGGGAAACTCATTACTTAGTAAATAAGAATAAGGAAGAAACAGAACATCACCCTGAGATGTCTCAATCAACAAACTTCTGTAGTTTTATGAGCTTTGCCACTGGCCGCTTATATATCTTATTATTGACAGAAACGTCAGCAACCCTGACTTTTCCATCCTGACTTGGATAGACCTCTACCACTTCCCCAATTAGTCATTCACCTCTTGGGACCTGGTTGACTATTACCAGTACCTTATTCTGCCGTTCCAAGTTTGGTGTGTCCGTCACCCACTTTGATCTAACCTGCAGGGCTGGCAGGTATTCGGTGACAAATTTCCTCCAAAAAATATCAACTATGACCTGACAGTGCTTCAACTGTTTCCTACTTCTGATTTCCTCCTTTGGATTGATCACAACAGGGGGAGACATAGGGTCTCGCCGCCCCATCAACAACATGTTTGGTGTTATTGGATCTGTATCTGCAATATCTGACGACGCATAGCCCAATGGTTTTGAGTTTATCAGACCTTCAACTTCCACCAACACTGTTTGAAGGACTGCCTCCGGTACTACTCGTTCTTTGAGACAACACTTTAGAGCATTCTTGATTGACTTTACCTCCCTCTCCCAGGTCCCTCCAAAATGCGGTGCACTGGGTGGGTTAAAATGAAACTTAACCTGTCGTTCTGCCAACTTCTCCTGTAATTCCCCACTCATATCTCTGAAACATTCCCTTAACTCTCTCTCAGCTCCTATGAAGTTAGTGCCACAATCACAGAACTATTCTTTCGGAGAGCCTCGTCGTTCTGCAAACCTTCTGAACGCCATCAGGAAGGCGTCAGCATCCATGCTTGCTACAATCTCTAGATGAACGGCTCTGGTGGTCATACACTTGAAGATCAGTCCCCATCGTTTTTCTTGACGGCGTCCAATTTTGATCGTATAGGGACCGAAGCAGTCCATGCCAGTCGAATGAAATGCAGGTTTTTTCTATGCGGAGTCTTGCCTCTGGCAGATCTGCCATAACTGGCATCTCAGGCTTCTTCCTCCAGCGCTGGCATTCTGTGCATTTTCTGAGCTCTGACTTGATTGAACTGCGTCCTTTCAAGATCCAGTACTGGCGCCGCATGTATGCAAAGACTTGCTCAACACCGGCACTATGGTTAAAGACCTCCGCATCTATCTTTCTAACTAACAGCTTAGTGATATGGTGACTCGGGTCTAAGGGAACAGGGTGAGTGTCAATATCTAAATTGTTGGCTCTCCTGAGTCTGCCACCAACTCTTATATGCTGCGACTCCTGGTCAAACTCTGGATTGAGGTTCGACAGACGACTTCCACTGGGCACGTTCTTCCCACCTTTCAGCAGTACAAACTCTTCTTCGAAGCAATCCTTCTGGATTCTTCGCAATAACAGAAGTTCTACATCCTGTTCTTTATCGGCATCCAGAGCTGGTATCTCTTCATCATAGACCTTCCTTCGGTAGACTTCAGTCAGGCTTTACAAGTCTTGCAGTTTGTGATGTCGACTGGTGTGTGTGTTGCCTCGACGTCAATTTGCCCACAGATCTTGGTTTGTTTCTCTTCTCCTTCATCCTTTACTTCCTTGAGACTCTCACTTGGCCACTCGCTCTTTGGTAGCTTCAGAAACGAGGGTCCATGCAGCCATCGTGCACTGAGATTTTCAGCTGTCACACCTCTGGATATGTCATCTGCGGGATTCAGTTTTCCTGGAACATGACCCCATTCTTCAGTCTTCGTCTTGCTTTGGATCTCCTGAACCCGTGCTGCAACGAACTGTTTGAAACTCCCGGCGGGCTTTCTAATCCAACCCAGGACGATCGGGCTGTCTGTTAGGTACATCTTCTCATGACAGGTAAGAGACATTTCTTCAGTTATCGACAGTCCCAAGCGGGCAGCCAATATTGCCGCCTGCAATTCCAGCCGTGGTACAGTTAGTTTCTTCAAAGGGGCGACTCGTAATTTTCCCGCCACGAATCTAGTCTCAAACGTGTCGTTATTTAATCTCCATCTGAGATATGCGCAAGCTCCAAAAGCCTTTTCGGAGGCATCGCAAAATACCATCAGGCTAGCTTCCTCACTCGCATTATGTGGAGTCAGGCATCGTTCAATTGTGACATTATTGATTTTCTCCAGTTCGCTGAACAGATGCTTCCAGTTTTCTTGTATGTCCGGAGAGAGATCGTCATCCCAGTCAACACCGGCTTTCCACAGTTCTTGCATTTCCATTTTAAGCTTGACAATTACCGGAGCTACAAATCCAATCGGGTCGTACACTCGTGAGATGGCACCTAATGCCTTCCTCTTGGTGATGTTATCACTAACTGTCTGCTTTAACTTAACCTTAACCGCGAGCGTGTCTTTGTTGGGATTCCACTTTACCCCTAGCACCTTCTCTTCCGTTGTATTTCCTAGAAGCTTCACCGTCTCTGCACTGGTGCTCGTTCCGTTCACCTCTCTGTTTGACATCCATCCCTTTATCTTGAATCCACCGGTGTCCAGAACGTTGTTCAGGCTATGGATCAGCTCTGCACCCTCCTCGCTCGTCTTCACCGAAGTACACACATCATCCATGTACGTGTCGTGGTTGATGACTTTGGCTGCAGTTGGATACATGTCTGCGTTCTCCTTTGCGGTCATTCGTAAGGCTGCGAAAGCCATTGCGGGGGCCGGCTTGTCCCCGAACGTCAGTACTGTCTTGATGAAAGTATCCGGGTTTCTTGTGTCATCCATATCACGCCAAAGGAACCTATGTACGTGCTGATCCACCTCCGGGATAAGTACCTGGTGATACATCTTACTGATATCTCCGCAAATCGCTACTGGGTCTTCTCGGAACCTGATGATGACGCCATGAAGGTTGTTGAGGAGGTCTGGGCCTTTGAACCAGTAATCGTTGAGGCACTCGCCGTTGTACCTGTTCGAAGAATTAAACACAATGCGTACAGGAGTGGACTTCTTTTCCGGTCGAATAACTGCATGATGTGGAATGTAATGTACAGGTCCTCTGTACATGCTACATTATTTACAGAAAGAAAAGAATATTAAAGCAAGGGATATTTGCAGAAACCAGGAACAAGAAGCATAATGATCTTGCGTTGTCACTTTATTATAGCTAGCCGTTTTTTTTTTCTTCTGTTTCTGTTGAAAAAAGAAGCTATTTCTGATTATGCAGCAGTTTTGGTGTACCATGTATAACAAAATGTCCGATATTGGTAAATGTGTTACTATTATAAAGAAGTATTATTTCTCATGGCAGGTAGAAATGGTTCTAAAAACACCACCAGAAATTTGTTCTGAGGGCACACCTAACGTTTTCTCAGCTAAGAAGGAATTCACGGTTAAACCCAGAGATACCTTCACTGTCACCTACGTTGTGATTGGAGTTAAAATTGGAGAATGGCCTATCACCGTAGGTATTGGGAGCACCAAAGGCAGTGACGGCGTTAGAAAGAAACTTAACGTCATCGTGAGTTTTTTCTTAATATTTCTTCAAATTAAGGCAATTAAAGGATGAATAATTGAAGTCCAATATCACGCATTAAAGTGAGTACGGGTCCGGCAATGCGATAGCATGTAAGTTACTACTTTGTGAAGCATAAAGCTCCCAAAATACTACGCGTCCAACATGGTATGACATTGGGGATTGCTTCTAAATGGCGTGCATGATACTCTCGGCCCTCTCAAGGCGAAAGGGCCGAGAGTAATAGGGAGAGTGTATTTTCTGCTTATAATCGTATTTGTGAACTTCTTTAACACTTCATTGCTTCAATGCAATTTCATTCCATTAGGCTGAGGGAATCGAAAGAACGTTTCATCATTCAGTGAAACTGAATCCTCAAGGAGTCGAACGAAATCGTAGGCGAAGAGATATTCGAGAGACTGAAACTTGTAAGAATATTAAAAAAAAAAATCACATTCCTTACTTATGGCTCGAGCCATAGATTAATATCAAGAACGTGTATAAATATGTATATAACAGAACCTCTTCCACAATAGTTGACTTAGAGAAGCAAGTTCGAAAATTGATTATTTCGAGTTAAATACATTGCAAGCGATTGAGATTAAATTGACTATATTATCAATAAAAAGACAAAATTGTGATTGACAAAGAGGAAAACGCAACGGTAATAACTGCGTCGGAATCACAACTCCAATTTTCCAGGATTGTATCCTTGAATCGAGGATCACTTCATGTATGGGAAGGGGTGAAGCAAATGTTGGAGCGGTATTGATGTAACCATAACGTTTGGCGCATACCATTATAAGTTTATGTGAGTATGCGTATACTAAGGATAGACTTTTATCAATATTTAAGCCTTAGTCTTATCCACAAGTTATAATTGTGTAAGTATCTATGTGATATGAACAATGCAAGCTAATGTTTTGAATTGTCTCATCTCAATATGCTGAATGGAGTAAAATAAATTATTAAACAGCTTTTAACATAGCCATGTTTACAGCAATATACAAAGTAATGATCTAACCACTTATAACGAATATCACATTCTTTCTAAAATGTTAATGAGTTAATGAGTGATATAATAAATATTGTGACGTTGCCATGAAAGAGTTGATTTAGTTTGCACATTTGAAGCAAACAATGTAGCTTCAGAAACACTAAACTGAATATTTCCGTGCCGTGAAAGTACATATAGATACTTATACAATTACAACTAATCCAAGAAAACAAAGAAGAAAAAAAACAAGGAACTGTTGAGCCTCAAAGCTCCCCTTGTACCTGATTCTGATTGTATTATGTATCTAAAACTTGACAAAAAAAAGGTCATGCTAATCAAGGAGTTGAAGAAACTTATAGGAAGAAACTTAAGAAATAATGAAACAGTTCTTAAGTGTTAGATTTTCCCCATTCTTCTTCCCTGATACAGGTATATGGGACGCGGAAAATGCAGCCCAGTTAAGCTGTCTTGATATAGCCTTGCCTCCAACAGTTGTGCCAGGAACAGAGTCATGTCATATTAGTATAACAGGTAAGGATAGAATCACGTATTACTTACGCATTTATTAACTTAATGTCTCATAGTTCCTCATGGCTATTGTTCTTCAGACAGCTGACTTTCAGTGGATCATCAGTATAATCGACGGGTTAATCGCTGATCTCAAAGTACAAAGTATAGAAAGGTGTAATTGATTAAGTCTCTCTCAATATGTTAAGTTTTAAGTTTTTAGTTTGAACCGTTACAATGGCAAATCACATGAAAATGTATATACAAAGACAACGTAAAGATTAAGTACTGTGAGACCTGATTTGAGTGACAACACAAATGGGGAGATTTTTTTCTATAGGCATCGTTCCAAATTTGAGTATCATATATATATATATATATATATATATATATATATATATATATATATATATATATATATATATATATATATATATATATATACATATATATATATATATATATATATATATATATATATATATATATATATATATATATATATATATACAAGAGATGTAAATTCGAAGAAACATTGAGCGGTTGCTTTAAATAAATGGACTCTGTACTGTTTAGAGCTCGTATAAATAACATATCATAATAATAACATATAAATAACATATTTAGATTGCTTATCGTACTCTTGCTTTAAAATTAATGCACAAGGTTCTCCTCTTGGACCCGCTGTGACAACCGTTGTGACTGGTCTGGGACGTTTGATCCATCTGCCAACTGGTTGTGGAGAACAGACAATGGTTAAACTGGC
The DNA here is from genome assembly GCF_037975245.1 of Apostichopus japonicus. Taxonomy (NCBI): domain Eukaryota; kingdom Metazoa; phylum Echinodermata; class Holothuroidea; order Aspidochirotida; family Stichopodidae; genus Apostichopus; species Apostichopus japonicus. The sequence continues at coordinate 11,692,049 of NC_092574.1, read as the reverse complement.
TCCTAATGTTTACGTCCTAAAATACCTTCTAGCGACATATTCAGGAAATGAACAAATCGACGGCACTGCTCTGGACAATATTAAGTTTGGTTTGTTTGGAAAACGTTTGAATATTCTCATTTTGCTATGTCTTTACCGTACAATCAATTTTATGTTGCCCCATAAAAGAACAAGTTTACAACTACTGAAAAAATGCCCTGTACAATGATATATTCTCAATTCCAGTCGCCTTGCCTTGGGAAAGTGACCGATACATCATGATGACGGTGTTAGGTCTAATGCAGAAATTAAAGTCTCAGTATGTGTTGCCAAATTTAAATTTTGACCTTTCCAGCCTACTGCACTAAAAGTTCATTAAAAATGACACCGTTCTATGCAATGTTCATATTAATATTCCTTATTCTTAGAGTCCGTAGATTCTACAAACTTCAATCAAAATTTGAAAGCCCTGCCCAACAGATCATGCGCCAAACAAATCTCTCTGTTATATTTACGACCGTTGGCCTAGGCTTACTTTTACTTTCGTAGCTAGCCTGTCTTAGGTCCCTGCTTTTGTATCTTTCTCTCGGTCTTTCCGATGTAGCTTGCGAAACTGTGTCATTACCTTCCATTGCAATGAATGATCAGGTGTTTTCAGACGTTTCCTCTGTGGAATTGTAAAAATGGATAAAAGGATATAGGACTGCGTTAAAATTTTGATCGGGCCGCATGTGTGGACTATTTTTTCTTTTTTACATTTGTGTAATGAAATGGGTGGTAGCAGTGAGTTTAATGTAAATCGTTCATAAGGGCAATAGAAAATAAATTTCTTACTTTCGATTGCGACAGCTTTTCCCCATTTAACCCACTAGGTCAGAGTACATTTAGAATAAGAAACATGGAATCTACTCCGGAAGTTTGTTTTTCGAAATTCGTCAGCAAACACGTATATTTTATACAAGTTTGAAGTTTGTGAAGAGGGTTAACTTTTCCTAAGTCATGTTGTCATTATTTTGTTCCCCAGAGTTTAAAGGAACCAGAAAACATGATCTTATCCAAATATATATATATATATATATATATATATATATATATATATATATATATATATATATATATATATAAATATAAAATAGACCAGAACGCAAAAATGCATTTTGGTTTCGACGATGTAACATGAGCAGTTTTCCTCATGAATCTGATGTAATGTATAATGAGGTTGTACATTTTTACAAGGGTTACACGATTTGACCTCTGATGACCCCAATGACCTCCAGCAAAAACAATAGGCTTCTTTAACTCAATGTGGTACACACTAAATTAGAGGTCGGAGTATTGAGATATAGTGATTACAAGGTTTTCACAATTTGACCCCTGGTGACCCCAAATGACGTTTGACCTCCACCACAAACAATAGGCTTCTTGTACTCAATGTGGTACTTTTATACATCAAATATGAAATTTGTTTGACCTTTACTTCTTGAGATATCATGTTTACAAGCTGGGCGTCACAAACGCACACACACTTACACACGCAAACGCCATCATGAATGCATATGGTTACGAATATCATCGAAACCAAAAAAAAAAAATCGATTGGTAATAAAAAATAAAAAATTGGCGTGGGTGGGGGCGGTAGAACTGGATTAGAACTAGTGACCTGAAGGTTTTTGGTCATTCTGTTACTCCATAGTCATTCTGTTGTAGTATTATGTTTAATAGTGCAACTCTCTATCCTTAGCATCAAATGTTTACTTGTTATGTTTTGTGTTCATTCGGTTAAGAGTGACATTCTCTACCCATAACTGTGTGCACTCCTATCGATAATGTTTGTTATAACGTATAATTTCCTTGGCTTTTCCTGTAGGTATAGTTGGAGAAACAAAATATCGCAGAGCAGATGGGTCGTTTACAGCGTATCGTGGAGAACTGGGTAGCACATGGTGCGTGTAATATTGCGTTATTCTTTCAGGAACTGACCTCTAATTGCCAAGAAAATTAGAATTAGATCCCTTGTTGTCGAGATTTTCGTTGATGACTCGTGATTTTACGCAAATTAAGTCATATCGATTACGTAATGTAAATTAAGTAATGTCTATCCAGACGCTCCTTTTCAAATATGTCTGGTGTCTGATATTGTTTTTTGAAGTGGTTAACACTTTAGAAAAGAAAAAAAACAAACCAATTAGCCCAAATTTCTGAACTTTTTAATCTATAGGCTACCATTGGATCCATTGATAATGTAGTTGCAAAGTATTCTGTTCTGATTTCATTAAGTTATTAACCGAGTACCAAATTCAAAATGTAAGAGTGACTTCATTGTTCCAAGTGATAAGCTGTTTGTTTTCAATCTGTCTCTATTTCCTTTGAATAATCTCTCTCAAACACAGACACACACACACAAAAGACATCAATTCGGAAGGCACGTTATTCTCTTGTATATTTCGTTTTGAAATTTGTATACCAGCTGACCAACCATGCATGGTACCCCATTGCTGTAATCATGAAGGCCCCAATTATACACTGATAAAGAGATCATTTACTTTGTCGCGACTTGATTTATACAGGTTGACCGCTTTCGTGGCTAAGGTATTTTGTCAAGCCTCAGAACTAACTGCGGTTGATGCCATGGTTCCATGTAGTGGCATTAGCTGGATTGTGAACAATAGACAATATGCTCATGGTGCTTTCTATGAAGGAGAAGCAGTTGTCAACAAACAAATGACGGTTAGTATATAACGAATGGTTCATCATACAACCATTTTAGATGTTTATTTCATCATATTAATCATTAAGATAAAAACTGCATAAAAATGAAAATATATAGTTACATTCTGAGAAGCGGTACATGAAATCTAGATTATTCATTTTCACAGTGGAAAAATTGGCGTTTTGCCCAAACAGTTATTGATGTCATTTTTGATATGTAAGACCCCTATTGAGTTAAATTGATTTCAAGTATTTGTAGCTGTGAAACATAATTGGAGTAGAGAATAAAGTTTCTTTGTTGAGCGTTTAAAACCTGAGCCACCTATGGACTATAAACATTCTCTGTTTGTTGTCGATTTTTCAGGGCGGAATTGAGGGCGGAATTGAGGGTGACACTGCTATGACTGCCTTCACTTTAATCACTATGGCTGAATGTAGGTCTACATGTGGTGAGGCGGTGAGTACATCATTTTATATGATCTTAAACAAAACAAGAATTGACTATGCTTTATTAACTGTAGTAGACATTATTAATGTTGACTTTTTTCTTTTGATTGATGATTTGGTTTACGTTGGTATTCTCAGGGTGTACTAAACATCAATAAACTGGGATCATACTCTATGATACTTCATGCAATATCACATGCCAGATACTCATACTGTGTAGCTAGTAACGGTCGTCAAATTCAGAGCTGAAATAGATGATGGGCCCAACGTGTTAGTGTAGTTTTATTTATTCCTGAAACTTCCACCTCTGTGGATAATCGGATAGTGCTTTCCTCTTTACTGTTACGGAATGACAACAGAAAAAAGTCTGCAAATACTTTACGTATCCAGGAAGACAATAAATGGAATGGAATGTATCGATCAAATATAATTCTCATTCAATCACCATCTTTCATCAATCTGTACAATTCTAATTGCAGGGGTTAAAACTTTAACACTTAACTTAAGCTTATAGCTACAGGATACGTTTAAGTTATACCATGAAATGTACCTTACTATAATACTAAGGATCAACGTAAGGGTTGGTCTGTATAGATCTTCTGGTAGCGCCCTGCGAAGACTTTGAGATCCTTACGAGACGATTGTTTCGACGAATGCTAACTTCTGTTCAAACCGATGCTGGCGAACCACAACCAGCGTATTCAACTAGTCTTTGAATGATATATATGAATAGGCGTAGTATCTATTTCCTGACAGCAAATGCAAAATATTAGTCTCTGTATGCCTTCAGTGCACTAATGTTCGGAAAAACGCAAAAGTTATAGGCGGCAAAGCTTCAGACTTTGCCAAACTTGAGCACGTACGAAAATGACCGAAAACGCGTGTGGTTAACTATTTTAAAATTGTTGGTGTTTTCGGTAGTTAATGGTGATATTTATCAATATATTATGTAACGGTGTAACTATACAAATGCCGTAACGCTATAGTACCGTAAAAAATAAGGAAATCTTAACAAGTTAAACATAGTTTACTTGTTGGTTTTCCTTATATATTTTAGTACCCAGCTGCTAAGAACGGCGCCATTTCTTTCTTGGAGAGTCAACTTGATGGACTTCAACGACCATATGTAATTGCTGTGGTGACCTATGCCTTATCTCTAATGAATAGTTACAGGAGTGCAGATGCCAATATTAAGCTAAGATCTCACTCCGTCCACGATCCAGGTAAGATAGCAATTATAAGAAAAGGAAAAATAATTTGTGAGCAGCAGAGAACATTATAATAATGTGGAATACAGTCTAATTCATGTTCTTGTAAATATGTGAATTCAAAATTTCCGAACGGTTATCATGCTCACACCTTCTCATTTAAAGGTTGGAATGTGCTTTGTTCAACGTAGCCGGTAAATCCTGAGAAAACAATGACAGTTCTCACAAAAAACAAGTTGACAAGATAGGATTAGATTAGTGATTCGTTATACTTTCTTCCCTGTCGATTCTCTTCTCTAATTAATAAAATGATTAGTTTGCCGGCAAAATAAAAACAAAAATACAATGATCTGACTCCGTCAATTATGCAACTCAAAGTGACGAACTTGCGAGACCATGCCGCCTTTTATAAAACACTTCCACCGAAAATCCCACTGCGCATAATCAGAAGGTAGCTGATAACCTGCCCATCTTGCATTTAACTAACGATATAAAAATCAGTGGATAAAGCACTGATCTGCCCTGATTGGTTGGGAGTTTGGAAGTCCACCCTTTTTATGGAAATTATCCCCTACCACGTCAGAGGAGCCTTCTCGAATGTTCCACAGACATCGGATCTATTTAGGAAAAAGGCCCTGTAACATGATTCAATAAGATAGTTAAAACTTCTCGTGGGAAAACTGAATCCTCAACCCAGATAAATATTTAAAGGGGCTGTACGGTCTCTCGATGGAGTGTTTCAGGAACATCAAAGAGGTAGTATTACTATTTCCTGACAATAAGAACTTAGACACTGTAAACGGCATTAACGTTTCGTGAATATCTCGACCAAGTACTTTTACTTAATTAAACTAGATCAATACAAAGATACATCTATACTGCGAAGATATTCTTATCATCAGCGGGAGCATCCGTCACGACAGCTACATACTTTTAGAAAACAATGAATGGTATAAGAATGAATAAATAAATAGATAGATCTTTTTGATACTTTTAATAAATTGTACACGTTTGTCAGTATAGATTATTCATAATAAGACATAATGGCATCGTGTGATGATGAACCTAATAATGCAAGTTATTGCTGTATTATAAGACAGTACCTTTGTAAAAATAAGACGCCTCCCCCCACACCTCTCTCAATAAGAAAAAATGTGTGATGAACATTAGAAGTGCCTGTAGAACGCTCTGTCACGCTTTTTATTCCATGCGTAATAACAGTGTGTTGGTGGATTTGAAACCTGCAAATTATGAGGCATACAATAATTTGTCTTCTTCTTTTCGACCTATATTTCTATAAGTTACGAATTCTCGTGCCTGGGGTGTAGGCAACCAGCAACAAGATGGGCGACCACTCTGGATTCAACGCGGTCCTTCAGCTCTTTCCGTCGAGACGACCGGGTACGCTCTCTTGGCACAGATCAAACTTCATGAAATCACATATGCTGCAGAAATTGCAAACTGGTTATCGACGCAACAAAATTATGGTGGAGGATTTGTTTCTACACAAGTAAGATGAGCGATTCAAGAATTCCCATATTTTAACTGGAAACCTCCCAATTATTCCGTTTTTTCATCACTTTCACTGAGTTTATCACATTTACTGGAAATTTTCTTAACGTGGCCTTTTCTTTTCCTGCAAAAAGGCACAGCTGGTTAGCAATTGGTCTCGATACGGTTCATACCACGACAGAGCTCATTCTTATAGGCAACACATATAGGTTAAACTAAGAGGAATGGCTTGACTGAATGTTTGGGTTGTGTTGAAAACATGCAGACATTTACACGGAAGTGACGTAGCAAGCTATAAATTTTCAGTGTTTTATCGAAATTGTGACTTGTTACGACAAACTTTCGACGACTTGTGAAAATACAGCAAAAATAAACGTTTTGTGAAGTAAACGAAATAACGAGTCTTGTCGATCCCAAACTAATGTCTGTCCATTTGCTGTTGATAATACTAAACATGTACATTGAGCGTTCCATAATGCCAGGATTTAATGATCAAATTCATCTGATTATTTTCCAGGACACGGTCATCGCCCTGCAATCTCTTTCGGAGTTTTCACCCTTCAACGTAGAAGATGACTTGAACCTTCACTGCAACATATCAAGTGCGAGTGGCTTCAAGACAATATTTCGGTTGGAAAATGAAGACACCTTACTTCAGAAGACAGTAGAGGTATATATGTTATTAGTGTTTTATATTGGTCTATATTTAATCACATTTACGGAATTCGTACATCTAACACACACACACATGTATAAAGAGCACGATACGCCAAGGTAGAAACCACCCAACCAAATATATATATATATATATATATATATATATATGTGTGTGTGTGTGTGTATGTGTATATATATATATATATATATATATATATATATATATATATATATATATATATATATATGTATATATGTATATATATATATATATATATCGGGGAAATCAGGATATACAGTTCAGATCAATGTTAATTGTAATAACTGATTGTCTTGATTTATTTTTAGGTAACGAAAGAGAACATTAGAGACCGACTTTTGGTGAAAACGCAAGGAGAGGGAACTGGAACATTAAATGTACGGCAAGAATTTCATTTTTAACTTGTATCTCTACTATAACGAACAGCCTAAACATAAATCGACATTGTAAACAAATAGACAAATTTCAGAGGTAAGCTTTGCAGAATTTTTTTAATCAAATTTAGGATAGTTAAATTGTGAACAAGACTGAGTTCAGCAACCAAATCATAAATTGGATTTCTTCATTAACAAGACACAAATGTTCACGGATTATGAGAGAAGTGCCAACCTATCAGATTTAACCAATCCCGAAAAAAATATTAATTGCATTAGCCTGAGATACAATGGAATGACTTGCACTATGTTACTAGTTATGTGTAAAGTACATATCACGTCATTTTGAACACCAGAGCATGCTGTGGCGTGAAAATACACTGTGTAAACATCACATTTGGAGGTTAACGTTGGCAAATATATTTTTGGAAAGTATTTTAGCACGTTAAATTAGATTGGTCCGAGTGGAGGTTATACATCATCGTATGATACAAGTAATCTATTCTAATAAACTTCACACTTGACGGTAATTTTAAGATAAAACTTATATTTTGCAATAGAGAGAAGACAGCGTCGCATCAAATATAATGTATACGTACAAATGAATGTTGCAGCTATATTATTTGTTTCCACTTCTTTGGACCATGTTCTATCATCTACTATCGAATTGAAATGGGGCTCCAAATCACAGTTGGTGATAACTTGGTTGGTAGAAAACTTGCTATAATTTCGTCAACTTCATATAAAGACGATATGTCGTTTTGCAGGCTCTCAGGTTCTGTATGTATAGGTGTGCTTCGTATTACGTAACATGTTGTTTATGTTTTTCGCTTTTGTTCAAACCGTGGGATCTCCAGTCACGTCTTTAAGTAACATAGGGCTCTGTCATATCAGCCCTTTCTAGTTTCCCGAGACTGATTTCGTTCGTTTGTTTCACTTTTCTGGTCGTCAACCAACCACAGAGCTTCTTAATGGTCAACCAACCACAGAGCTTCTTAATGGCATTTCAATCACTTCCGCCAAACTTAGTTTAAGCTTTGAGCTTCAGTGAAGTTGAAAATACTGGACTTGAAACTTACGAGTTTTCTCTTAAGTATTGAATACGACATCTTTTCAAGCATATTTTCACAACCTTCACAAAGGTTAAGGTATCATATGTTACAGCGCTTTTTAAATGATCTGCATATAGTATAATTACGCTCAAAATTATCTAGAGCTGTATCTATACGGCTCTGTTAGGAACGATATGACGGCGATGATGGAAAGCCTCAAAGATTTTCTATTGTAGCTTAAGGCATCATTCTTTGTTCATCCAAACGACTGTCTTCCTTGGTGAATATGATATTATTGTGCGTGTTGGATTGATTATCAACAAATATATTCCACTATAGGTCGAAGTGAAATACAACGAAAATAGCAACGATAGAAGAGAACTGTGTCCATTTGATATGGTCATCTCTACCAGGAGAATTAAAAAGGATCAAGCCCCCGATGAAAACCCGGATCAAGACCCCGATGAAGAAATACGATACAATGTGGGCGACAAGCTTTTAATTAACATTGAAGTTTCGTAAGTCATTGACATATTCATATTTCAATAAATAAATAAAAAAAATATAAAATATAAATATATATATATATATATATATATATATATATATATATATATATATATATATTTATATATATATATATATATATATATATATATATATATATAGTGTAGCTTTATATAAATGTATATAAATATATATGTTAACATATTTAAATATATATATTAACAAAAAAAATATAGATATAAATATATGTATATATATATATATATATATATATATATATATTTATATTTATATACATTTATGTAAAGCTACACAAGTGCCAGCATTTGGCATCTGAGCACATTCAAAAATCGACTAAAGGACGGTGATCAGTATACCCGGCACTCAGGAAATCCTGGGCACATCCCTGTATATATATACATATTTCCTTGTGAAATTGACGTCATTACTCTCTTAAAACATGCTAACGAGTTTCACTGAAGAATATTCGAGTTGATTTCTGTGAAAGGAAAGCCTCCCAAATATATATTTAAAATGAGAGGTATATCGGACACGAATATAACAACTTGACATACAATGCTAGGTAAAAATAACTTTTGAATGGCACATGAAGAAACGATAAAATTGTACATGATGGTTGTGGAATAGAAAACTACGTTTTTAGTTGTTTGGGAATATTTAATTCACATTGCAATTAGTAGAATGTTATCCCGTTTCTCGAATGGTAAGAATTCAAAGCATTAGGTGTCTTTGTTGAGAGACAAATGATTTGTTCGGTTAAGGCTCATTTTGTTGATAAAATTAGTAGTTAGCCTATACTATCCAATCCGACATCACTTGGACCAAATTTGACACATTGCAAATCTCTATTGTTTCTGTGCATAGCGGTGTTAATTATAAACAAGTTACTTCCTCCAACTAAATCGTTCATAAACCTGCACGTTCTGATTTTTGTAGCTATTTGGGCGACACCAACACCAGCATGGGTATTATAGATTTTGGACTCTTCACGGGTTTTGTTCCAGATAAGGACAGCTGCAATACGGTAATGTTGATCATTTACTCGTTGTGACAAAATCAACCAATGTCAATTTATATTTGTAATATTTTCTTCGGAGGCATGAAGTTCAGTATGCGTCAGTAGTATTGATATCATTGTTTGATTAATGACTGCATGAACGAGGTAGCTATGTTTTTACCAGCGTATATGTTTAAAACATCTCATTAATAGTGAGAGTATACCGTAGTCCATATTTAGACAAGCCTGTTTTAAGAACATCCTTGGCAGTTTCCTCAAACTACAGAAATATGAATAAATCACAAAACCTACAATTTTAAAACGTTTACCGTCTTTGAACTATAGTTTCTGGAGCAGTGACTATACTCATGATAGTTTACGTTTCAATTTCTTTCTGCATGACAAGGGTTTAAAAATATCGACAACAAACACATGTTAAGATAACCTTTAGGCCTACGAATGGTACACATTAGCATGTCTTTGTTCGATGTGCGTTGTTATTGATCATTGCGAAAACAGTTTGAAGCTTGAGATAAATCACATTGCTTGTATGCAAAATTGTATTAGTTATTGAGTTAATCTGGTGAGGAGTGGAATATAAAGATGAATCAAGTTGCGAAACGCACCCAGCTGATATAATACAGATAAGATATTATTTGGAGTATCATTGAATATGGAACATGTATCAACGTTTATGGTTTTCCTATAGAGTGCCATTAGTTCTGAAATCGACGTAGAGGAATTATGTATCCTCCAAATGAGACATCGAGAAACTGACAAATGCCAAGTTTATTCGATACATGTCTAATTCTGTCACTAATGACAGTTTACATCCAGTCAAGAAAGTTACACATTGAGATGTGACAAGCGTTCTCCATTAAGAGCGCGAGAAATAAACAAATGTAAATTTTATTTGACATATGTCAATTTCTCGTACATATGGCAGTTTCTTCCAATCTAAAGCGTAATGGGGATGACATGTGATAGAGTCCTCTTAAACAGTTGCTAGAAAATGTCAGGTGTCAATTTAATTTGACATATGCCGATTTCGTCAAATCATAATCATAGAACTTGAATGAAACGAGAAAACGGAAACTGTCAGTTGTGCGCAACTCATCAGAAATCGATTTCTCGTACATTTAACGATATTGTCGATCTAGGACATATGACTGCCTATAGTCATACCATAAACATTCCATCTTTTCCAATAAGTTATCAAACGAACTTCAACTCATTGACAAATTGCTGCAACTCATGGACAGCTACTCTGGAACGGCTCTAGTTTAAGTTATTGAGTGGCATGTCTATATTTGTTTTTGTTTTAAATCATGATTGCTATATTTGAAAATGTGATAATACTTTTATGAATCAAATCACATATCTGCACAAGTGGTTAATATTTTGCCAATTATTTCTTTCGTGTAATACATACACCAATTTTCAGGCTAGCACTCGTAAATAATTTCTTTCGTGATACTAATATTATCTCTGTAATAATTATTATTATAAGTTTTTGTGTAAGTATTTATTGATACAGCTATAACACGTGATCGCATTATCTTGAGTTAAATGTTAACTTCATCCATGCAACTTTTTAACCAATTACAGGTCGTAGAAGACAATAGCTTTGTCGCAAGATATGAATTGTCAGACCGTTCAGTTATTTTCTATACTAAATACTTTCCCATACAACGCGAAGGCTCTATAAGCTTTGAATTTCTGGCTGAGTGTGCATTCAACGTCACCAACATTCATCACGCAGCTGTTACAGTGTATGACTATTACGATCCAGGTTAGTAACTAATAATTCTTATAAAGCGTGATGATTTTCCTGATTTTAAGTTAAACGTATCTGTAAATTGCTTCTGTTCCTCGTATCTACACTAGGCTACACATGGAATACAATGCCAATGTATTAAATCGTTATACATGTATACGGTTGCCACAACTTGCCAGGCATAAGTTTTCGAGTTCACATTTGCATATAACCTTACATGGTCTTTTAAGCTTTCTATCCATGCACTTCCCAACTTTTCAATATTATACTCCAAGAATACTGTAGTGAAGTCAAATTTTGTGGTTTGCACCCTATGCATATTTATGGATTGTTACGTAATAGGCTGTATGTAGCGTTAGTTGTGCACATAGCTTTTGCACGTATGTTTTCAGTTCTGTGCACGCTGCGATGATTTCTAGCAGCGTCTCTGCAGAGCTCCGGGGTTCGCCTCGTAAACCCCTTAGTATTTCTTTAATTTTATTGCTCTCGGGTCATAAATTGCCCAGGGATACCCATATCTGGACTGAATGGTTGTCAGTGAGGAGATGTCCCCCTTC